>NW_007248442.1:13031-35004 GCF_000164805.1 Carlito syrichta
CAGAGAAAGACTCCCATAAGGTTATTGGGGAACTGGAATCCTAGATTCCTGGTTCCACTTAACAATACCTCCCCAAAATGTGGAATCTCCTAAACCAAATGTCCAATTCCCACCAGCCCGACCACAAGAGATTTCTGTAGTTTGATGTAACCTGAATCGAGGGATTTGGTACCAATATACCTTTTGATTCCTGGGGTATCTGATTATGGTCCTAGATGTTCATAAGACACAAAAGGATATTTGGGCCAGATCCTCGATTACAACTATCAAGAGAATAGAATGTTCCTGGGTATCGGTAATGACCAATTAAGGGTATCTACGGAGCTAGTAGCTCTGAAAAATGTAGAAAACCTGAATCCCAGATTGCTGATTAAACCTTATCAAGAGACCCTGTCGATTCTGGCGAATGAGAACTCCTAGAACCGGATTTCCATTTCATTCACAGCAAGATGCCCTGATTTGCCTTCATGATGCGGATCCAAAAACTCTGTATAAAAATAGGCAGATCCCCAGAAATTACCTAGAGTCGTGGAATCCATGAATCCTGGTTGCCCATAAAGGTACGTAATATATATTTGGCAACCTCAAAACAGCAGGTCCCTATCGGAATAGAAGCACAAACAGAAGTTTTAGGATTACAATGTACATCTTTAGGCGATAGAGACATACAAATATAGCGATAAGATTTTTTTGGTCCTGGAATCTGTTCTTTGTTGTCCCTAGGAAACCAAAGGGATTGAGGGTCCACATTTTCGGTTACAACTATCAAGAACATCAGAAGGTTGCTGAGAATATATAATGACAAAATTGTCATATCCAAGAGGCCTGTAGCCCTAAAGAATGTGTGGAAATAGAATCCCAGATTCCAGATTAGACCTTATAAGGTGTCCATGTAGAATTCTTGGATTGGCGACCCCCGTAACCCAGATTTTTTTTGTTCTTAGTAAGACTCCCGGAAGTTACCTGGCGTCGTGGATGTACAAACTCTTATACACCAATAACCATAAGCCCATAAGCTCAGAAGTGCCCTGGAATCCAAGATTGCTGGATCCCCTATAAGAATATGTCCTAAATATTTGGGAACACCTAATCCCAAGTTACGAATATCAATCTACAACTCCAGTAGAAGTTTCTGGATTAGGAGGTAACCCTGAAGTCAGAAAATACCCGAAAAATAGCGACATGATTCCTTGGGTTGTGCAAACTGGTCGTACAGCCTCCTGCAAAGAAAACCGAGCAGATGACCAGATTCTCTGTTACAACTAACAAGAGGAGCAGCAGGTTCCTGAGAATCGGTAATGGTAGATTTGTGGTATGTATATAAGATTAGTTCTGAAAAGTGTGGGGACTGGGACTCCAAAATCCTGATTAGCATTTAGAAAATTCCTGTAGACTTCTATATATGAGAATTACCTTAAGCCAGGGAAAAATTAACAACTGCTCAGAAGTTTGCTGGTCACATGCAAACTGATTTTCCTTGTTGCACATTGGTAACATGAGTAGAAACTTTCTGGGGACATAGTGTCCAAGATTCCTGTTTCTTTCTCAGAAGAATGACCAGATGTTTCCCTGTTCCTTAGAAATCAAGACACGTGGCTCCCAATAGAAAGAATCCAGAATGCTCCTATGGACTTGAAAACCAAGACCCTGGTGCCCTCCCAAAAATACCTTCTAAACCTGGTGCAACATCTAAACCCAAGGTCCTAATTCCGAATATGTGAACTACCAGAAGTTTCTGGAGTACGAGGTAACCCTGAACTCAGGGCTTACATTCAGATCACCCGAGATTATTACTTGTGTCCTGTAATTTGGTGTTAGAGGAATCAGAATCTAAATGGGCTTGTAGTGCCATATTTTCGTTTAAACTATCAAGAGGACCAGAATGTTGCAGGACTTCTGTAATGAGTGTTTCTTCATATGCGCATAGTTTCCAGCTCTGAAAAATATGGGGATATCCAAGTCCGAGTCTTGTAGGCCTTAACAAGTCACCCTGAACATTTTGGGAATTGAGGATTTGTGCAACCAAGATTCGTTATTCTTCCTTAGCAAGAGCCTGTGTAGTTTCCTGTATAGGAGGACTCCCATTCCCCAAATTCTTGCTTCGAAATCCTGATTCTTGTTTAGCCCTTAGCAAGACGCCCAGTAGATTTTTGGCATTGAGGTCTCGGGAAAACCAGATTACTTATCCTTTGTTAGGTAGAGGTTGTATAGTTTCCTGTATATGAGACACCCATTACCGAGAGGCCTGCTTCGAAACCCCGATAATTTTTTAGCCCTTAGAAAGATGCTTGTAGATTTTTCGGATCGAGGACATGTGTCACCCAGATTCCTTGTTCGTCCTTAGCAAGAGGTTGTGAATTTTCCTGTATATGAGGACTCCCATTCCCCAGATTCATGCTTCAAATCCCTGATACGTTTTTTCCCTTAGTTAGACTCCCTGTAGGTTTTTGGGATTTGAGGACTCCTGTAACCCAGATTCCTTATTCTTCCATAGTAAGAGGACATGTAGTTTCCCGTATATGACGTTTCCCATTTCGCAAATTCCTGCTTAATTTTCAGCAATACCCGAGATATTTCCTGATGAACATAGAATTCCAGTTGTTTGGATATCAATGCATAGACTCCCATATAATACCTGGGAACTGTAATCCAAGCTTCCAGGTTCCCCTTAACAAGACATCATAAAAATGTGGAGTATTCTAAACACAATATCCCAGTTTCCACCATCCTGTCCACAGGAAATGTCGGTATTTTGAGGTAATCTGAAGCGAGGGATTTTGTTGCAAAATGTCAGTTGATACCTGGGGAACTGGATTACGGCCTACGATGTGGATAAGAAACAAATGAAATTGTAGGTTCAGAAACTCAATTACAAATATCGAAAGGACCAGAATCGCTTGGATCTGTAATAAGAGATTTTAGGTATCCATGTAGCAAGTAGCTATGAAAAATGTACGGACCTACAAGCCCAGATTCCTCATTAAACCTTATCAAGAGGCCATATAGATTTTGACGGTTGAGGAACCTTGATCCCGCATTCTCTTCTCGTTCTCAACAAGAGCCTGATATTCCCTGGTGATCTGGATCCAAAATTCTGTATTCAAACATACAGATGCCCAGCTATTTCCCAGGGACGTGGAATCCGTGATTCCTGATTACTTTTAAAAATATGTACATGCTTAGCAACACCAACCCCCCAAGCCATATCAAATAGATTCAGAAACGGAAGTATTAGGATTACAGGATACATCTTAAGATAAGAGTTACACACAAATATTGTGAGATGATGCCTTAGTCCTGTAATCTGGCTTAGTTGTGCCAAGAAACCCAACTGAATTGCATGGACTGGTTCTTGGTTACAGCAATCAACAGTACCAGAAGGTTGCTGGGAATCTATAATAACATTTGTCCTTTCCAAGTGGCAACATGCTCTGAAGAATTTGGAGAACTAGAAGCCCAGATTCCAGATAAGCCCTTATAACGGAGCCCTGTAGAAATGGATTGAGACCTACCATAACCCACATTTCTTTTTTTATTATCAGGAAGACGCCCAGACGTTTTCTAGTGACGTAGAAGTACATACTCTTACATACCAATACACATACGCCAATAAGTTTCCCAGGGACCTGGAATCGAAGATTGCTGGTTCCCACTTAAGTATGCATCCTAAATATGTGGGGACCCCTAATACCATATTCTCAATGCGAAAACGAATGTCTAGCAGTAGTTTCTGGATTAAGAGGTAAAACTGAGGTCAGTGATCACATTAACAAATGGCAGATGATTGCGTGGATTCTGGAATCTTGCCTTACAGGACCCTGTGCAACAAACAGACCAGTAGACCATATTCTCAGTTACAACTATCAAGAGGTGCAACACGTTCCTGGGGAACGACAATGCCCGATTTATGCTTTGCATATAGGACGTTGCTCTGAATAATATGAGAACGAAGACTCCCAGATTCCAGATTCATATTTGCTAAATTCCCTGTCGATTCCGAGGTATAAGCACTGCCTTTAGCCGCAGATAATTTAGCAAATGCCCAGATATTTGCAAGTTATATGGAAACCGAATTTCCTGGTTCCTCTTAGGTAAAAACTGAAGAAACAATCAAGGAACACAGTGACCCAGATTCCTATTTCGTTCTAAGCAAAACGACGAGATGTTTCATATTGGACTGGAAGTCCAGACCCTGGTATACCCATAGAAAGATGACAAGAATATGCCTGGGGACTTGGAATCTAAGATTCCTTGTCCCCTACCAATATTACCTCCTAAAAAAATTGAACACCTAACCCCAAAGTCCTAATAACGAACATCGGAGCCACTCTAGTTTCTGGAGTATGAGGTAACACTGAAGTCAGGGCTTACATACAAAACATCCAAGAGGTTTTCTACTGTCCTGTAGCTGGAATCAGAGGTTCCGAGTATCAAAATGGGCTTGTAGTGCATGATTTTCGTTCACAACTATCAAGAGTACCAGAGTGTTGCTGGAGTCCAGGAATGATTGATTTGTAATATCCACATAACAAATAGCTCTAAAACATGAGGGGTGCTCGAAGCCCTGATCTTGTTTAGCCCTTAGCAAGATGCACAGTAGATTTTCGGTATTGAGAACACATGTAGCCCAGATTCTTTATTCATCCTTCGCAAGAGTCATGAAATTTCCTGTATATGAGGACTCCCATTACCCAGATTCCTGCTTCATTCTCCGAAAGACACTGAGATATTTTGTGGTGATGTAAAATCCAAGTTGTTTAGATATCAATTGAAAGACCTTCAGAAGTTTCCTGGGCAATTGGAATCCAAGATTCCTGGTTCCCTTGTACAAGACACCCTAACAATATGGGGACCTAATAGCCCCGTTTCCTGATTAAACTTCATCAAGAGGCCCTGTAGACTTCAGCGAATGAGAACTCAAGAACCCGGATTCCCTTTTCGTTCTCAGCAAGATGCCTTGATTTTCCCTGTCGATGTGTATTCCAAAACTCTGTATACAAAAAGACAGATGCCCACAAGTTTCCTAGGTTCAGGGAATCCGTGATTCCTGGTTATCTTTAAAAATACTTACTGAACATTTGGCAAAGGCAAAACCCTCGGCCCCTCTCAAAACAAAAGGACAAATGGAAGTTTTAGAATTACAAGTTTCATCTTAAGACCAAGAGTTACATCCAAATATGGCAAGATGATCCAAGATGTGCTGGAATCTGGTCTTAGTTGTCCCGAGGAACCAAACGGTCTTGTAGTTCCAGATACCCATTTAGAGCTATCAAGAGGACCAGAATATTTCCAGAGTCCTGAATTGACTGATTCCTAGTATCCACATGCTAAGTAGCTCCAAAACATGAGGGGAGCTTGAAGCCCTGATTCTTGTTTATCCAGTAGGAAGACGTCCTGAGAATTTTTCGGATTGAGGACTCATGTAACACAGATTCCTTATTCTTCCTTTGCAGGACGCCATGTAGTGTCCTGTAAAGGAGGACTCCCTTTCCCTAGATTCCTGTTTTGAAACCTGAATCTTGTTTATCCCTTAGTAAGACTCCATGTAGATTTTGTGATTGAGAACTGAGTAAAACAGATTCCTTATTTTTCCTTAGCAAGAGGCCTCGGTGTTTCCTGTTATGAGGAGTATTACCCAAATTCCTGCTTCAAATCCCTTTTTCTTGTTTAGCCCTTAGCAAGACGCTCTGAAGTGTTTTAGGAATTGAGGACACGTGTAACCCAGATTCCTTATTCTTTCTTAGCAATACGCAGTCCAGTTTCCTGTATTTGAGGACTCCCACTACCCAGATTCTTACATTGGAAACCTGATCCATGGTTAACTCTTAGTAAGACGCCCTGTGGATTTTTGGGCTGAGGACTCGTGCAACCAAAATTCCTTATTCTTCCTTAGCAAGAGGCTGTGTACTTTCCTGTATATCAGCACTCCCATTACCCAGATCCTGCTTCATTCTCAGCAAGGCGCTGAGATATTTCCTGTTGACCAAGAATTCCAGTTCTTTAGATATCAAGAGAAAGACTCACATAAGGTTATTGGGGAACTGGAATCCAAGATTCCTGGTTCCCTTTAACAAGGCCTCTTCAAAATGTGGAATATCCTAAACCCAATGTGCCAATTCCCAACAGGCCAACCACAAGAAATTTCTGTAGTTTGAAGTAACATGAATCGAGGGATTTTGTACCAATATGCCATTTGATCCCTGGGGTACCTGATTGTCTTCCTAGATGTTCATAAGACACAAAAGTATATTTGGGCCAGATCCTGGATTACAAATATCAAGAGAATAGAATGTTCCTTGGAATCTGTAATGACAGATTAAGGGTATCTATGGAGCTAATAACTCTGAAAAATGTAGGGATCCTGAGGACCAGATAGCTGAATAAACCTTATCAAGGGTCTCTAGATTCTGGCGAATCAGAACTCCTAGAATCGGATTACCTTTTCATTCTCAGCAAGATGCCCTGATTTTCTCTTGTGATGTGGATCCAAAAACTCTGTATTCAAATATGCAGATGCCCAGAAATTACCTGCAGTCGGTGAATCCTTGAATCCTGGTTACCCTTAAAAGTAGGTTAAAAAAATTTGACAACCTCAAATATCAGGCCCCTATCGGAATATAAGTAAAAACAGAAGTTTTAGGATTACAAGGTACATCTTAAGGCGATAGTTACATACAAATATAGTGATAAGATCCTTTGGGTCCTGGAATCTACCCTTTGTTGTCCTGAGGAACCCAACGGACTTGTAGGACCACATTCATGGTTATAACTATCAAGAAGACCAGAAGTTTGCTGAGAATCTATAATGACAAAATTGTCACATCCAAGAGGCCTGTAGCCCTAAAAATGTGTGGAAATAGAATCCCAGATTACAGATTAGCCCTTATAATGTGTCCATGTAGAATTGTTGGATTGGTGACCCAAATAACCCAGATTCTTTTTGTTCTCAGTAAGACTCCCGGACGTTACCTGGAGATGTGGAAGTACAAACTCTTATGTACCAATACTCATAAGCCCAAATGGTCAGAAGGGTCACAGAATCTAAGACTGCTAGATACCCTTTAAGAATACATCCTAAATATATGGGAACATCTAATCCTAAATTATGAATATCAATCTAAAATTCCAGGAGTAGTTTCTGGATTAGGAGGTAAACCTGAAGTCAGAAATTAAACGAAAAATGGCGAGATGATTCCTTGGGTTGTGGAATCTGGCCTTACAGCCTCCTGCATAAAAGCCGAGCAGATGGTCAGATTCTCTGTTACAACTAAGAAGAGGAGCAGCAGGTTCCTCACAATTGGTAATGTGAAATTTGTGGTACGTATACAGGAATTAGTTCTGAAACGTGTGGCACTGGTAATGCAAATTCCTGAGTAGCATTTAGATATTTCCTGTAGGCGCCTAGGTATGAGAACTACCTTAAGCCAGGGAAAAATTAGCAACTTCCCAGATGTTTCCTGGTCACATGCAAGCTGAGTTTCCCTCTTCCACATTGGTAACAGGAGCAGAAACTCTCTGGGGACATAGTGTCCAAGATTCCTATTTCGTTCTCAGAAGAACGACCAGATGTTTCCCCGTTCCCTAGATGTCCAGACACGTGGCTCCAAATAGAAAGACTCCAGAATGTTCCTATGGATTTGGAAACCAAGACCCTGGTGCCCTCCCAAAAATACCTTCTAAAAATGGTGGAACATCTAAACCCAAGTTCCTAATTTCGAATAGCTGAACTACCAGAAGTTTCTGGTGTACGAGCTAATCCTGAACTCAGGGCTTATATTCACAAAACCCGAGATGATTACTTGTGTCCTGGAATTTGGCATTAGAGGATGCATAATCTAAATGGACTTGTAGTGCCATATTTTCGTTTAAACTATCAAGATGACCAGAATGTTGTGGGAATTCTGTAATGACTGATTCCTAATATGCACATAGGAAACAGATCTGAAAATTATGGGGACGTCAAAGTCCGAGTTTTGTAGGCCTTACCTAAACATTTTTGGAATTGAGGAGTCGTATAACCCAGATTCGTTATTCTTCTTTAGCAAGGGCTCATGTAGTTTCCTGCATATGAGGACTCCCATTCCCCAGATACTTGCTTCGAAATTCTGATTCTTGTTTAGCCCTTACCAAGACACCCAGTAGATTTTTGACACTGAGGACTTGTGAAAGCCAGATTCCCTATCCTTTCTTAGGTAGAGGCTGTGTAGTTTCCTGTATATGAAGACTCCCATTACTGAGATTTCTATTTCGAAACCCTGATTCTTGTTTAGCCTTTAGAAAGACACCCTGTAGATTTTTAGGATCAGGCACATGTGTACCCCAGATTCCTTGTTCAGCCTTAGAAAGAGGTTGTGAAGTTTCCTGTATATGAGGACTCCCATTGCCCAGATTCATGCTTCAAATCTCTTATAGGTTTTTCTCCCTTAGTAAGACTCCCTGTAGGTTTTTGGAATTTGAGGACTCATGTAACCCAGATTCCTTATTCTTCCATAGTAAGAGACCTTGTAGTTTCCCATATATGAGGACTCCCATTATGCAAATTCCTGCTGAATTCTCAGCAATACCCGAAATTTTTCCTGATGAACATAGAATTCCAGTTGTTTGGATATCAATAGAAAGACTCCCATATAGTACCTAAGAATGTAATCTAAGTTTCCAGGTTCCCCTTAACAAGACATCATAAAAATGTGGAATATTCTAAACCCAGTATCTCAATTCCCACCAGCCTAACTACAGGAAATTTCTGATTTTGACGTAACCTGAAGCGAGGGATTTTGTCGGAAAATGCCAGTTGATTCCTAGGAAACTGGATCATGGCCGAAGATGTTCATAAGACACAAACGAAACTGTAGGTACAGATCCTCGATAACAACTATCGAAAGGACCGGAATCCTCTTGGATCTGTAGTAAGAGATTTTATGTATCCACGCAGGAGGTAGCTCTGAAAAACGGAAGGACATACAAGCCCAGATTCCTCATTAAACCTTATAAAGAGGCCATATAGATTTTGATGACTGAGGACCCCTGAACTCGCATTCTCTTCTCGTTCTCTTCAAGATGCCCTGATATTCCCTAGCGATCTGGATTCCAAAATTTTGTCTGAAAATAGACAGATGCCCAGCTTTGTCCCAGGGACGTGAAATCCGTGATTCCTGGTTACCTTTAAAAATACGTACTACATGGTTAGCAACCTGAAAACCCCAAGGCCATATAAAGTAAATGAACAAACGGAAGTTATTGGATTACAGGGTACATCTTAAGACAACAGTTACACACAAATTTGACAAGATGATGCCTTAGTCCTGTAATCTGGCTTTAGTTGTGCCAAGAAACCCAACTGAATTTCATGGACTTGGTCTTGGTTACAAGAATCAAGAGGACCAGAAGGTTGCTGGGAATCTATAATGACACTTGTCCTTTCCAAGGGGCAACGTACTCTGTAGTATTTGGAGAACTAGAAGCCTAGATTCCAGATAAGCCGTTATAACAGAGTGCTGTAGAAATGGATTGACCCCGCCATTACCACATTCCTTTTTTATTATCAGGAAGACGCCTGGAGCTTTTCTGGTGAGGGGAAGTACAAACTCTTACATACCAATACAAATACGCCAAGAAGTTTCCCAGGGACATAGAATCGAAGATTGCTGGTTCCCCCTTAAGAATACATCCAAAATTTGTGGGAACCCCTAATCCCACACTCTCAATGCGAAAACGAAGGTCCAGTAGTAGTTTCTGGACTACGAGGTAAACCTGAAGTCAGTGATCACATTAACAAATGGCCAATGATTGCGTTAATTGTGAAATGTGGCCTTACAGGACCCTGTGAAACAAGCGGACCTGTAGGCCACATTCTCAGTTACAACTATCAAGAGGCTCAACAGTTTCCTGGGGTTTGGCAATGCCCAATTTGTGGTATGCATATAGGACGTTGCTCTGAATAATATGAGAACCAGGACACCCAGTATCCAGATTAGCATTTGCTAAAGTCCCTGTCGATTCCTAGTTATGAGCACTGCCTTAAGACACGGATAATTTAGAAAATGCCCAGATGTTTGTAAGTTACCTGGAAACCGAGTTTCCTGGTTCCTCTTTAGTAAAGCGTGTAGAAACTTTCAAGGGACACAGTGACCCACATTCCTATTTCATTCTAAGCAAAACGTCGAGATGTTTCCTGTTGGCCTGGAAGTCCAAACTCTGGTATACCCATAGAAAGATGACAAGAATAAGCCTGGGGACGTTGAATCTAAGATTCCTGGTTCCCTCCCAATAATACCTCCTAAAAAAAATGGAACACCTAAACCCAAAGTCCTAATAATGAACAGCAGAGCCACTGAAGTTTCTGGATTACGAGGAAACATTGAGGTCAGGGCTTACATAAAAAAAATCTGAAAGTATTACTTGGGTCCTGAATCTGGAGTCAGAGTTCCGAGTATCTAAATGGATTTGTAGTGCCAGATTCTCGTTCACAACTATCAAGAGTACCAGAGAGTTGCTGGAGTCCAGGAATGATTGATTTGTAATATCCACATAAAAATAGCTCTAAAACATGAGGGGTGCTCGAAGCCCTGATTTTATTTAGCACTTAGTAAGACTCACTGTAGATTTGTGTTATTGAGGAACCATGGAGCCCATATTCTTTATTCATCCTTCGCAAGGGTCATGAAGTTTCCTGTATATGAGGACGCCCATTACCCAGATTCCTGCTTCTTTCTCAGCAAGAAACCGAGATATTTCGTGGTGATGTAAATTTCAAGCTGTTTGGATGTCAATTGAAAGATCCCCAGAAGTTTCCTGGGCAATTGGAATCCAAGAGTCCTGGTTCCCATGTACAAGACACCCTAACATAATGGGGACCTTCAAGCCCAGATTCCTGATTAAACCTCATCAAGAGGCCCTTTATACTTCCGCGAATGAGAACTCCAAGAACCTTGATTCCCTTTTAGTTCTCTGCAAGATGCCTAGATTTTCCCTGTCGATGTGTATTCCAAAACGCTGTATACAAAAAGACAGATGCCCACAAGTTTCCTAGGGATGGGGAATCCGTGATGCCTGGTTACCTTTAAAAATACTTACTAAACATTTGGCAACTTCAAAACACTCGGCCCTTCTCAAAATAAAAGGAAAAATGGAAGTTTGAGAATTAAAAGGTTCATCTTGACACAAATAGTTACATCCAAATATGGCAAGATGATGCTTTCTGTGCTGGAATCTGGTCTTAGTTGTCCCGAGGAACCTAATGGACTTGTAGTGCCAGATACCCATTTACAACAATCAAGAGGACCAGAGTGTTGCTGGAGTTCTGAATTGATTGATTCCTAATATCCACATGCTAAATAGCTCCAAATCATGATGGGAGCTCGAAGACCTGATTCTTGTTTGTCCAGTAGCAAGACGTCCTGACAATTTTTTCGGATTGAGGACTCGTGTAACACAGATTCCTTATACTTCCTTCGCTGGAGGCCGTGTAGTGTCCTGTATATGAGGACTCCCTTTTCCCAGATTCCTGTTTTCAAACCCTGATTCTTATTTAGCCCTTAGCAAGACGCCATGTAGATTATCTGATTGAGGAACCATGTAAAACAGATTCCTTATTTTTCCTTAGCAAGAAGCCTCGAAGTTTCCTGTTATGAGGAGTATTACCAACATTATTGCTTCGGATCCCTTATTCTTTTTTAGCCCTTAGCAAGAGACCCTGTAGTTCTTTTGGGGTAGAGAACAGGTGCAACCCAGATTCCTTATTCTTTCTTAGCAAAAGTCCGTGTAATGGCCTGTATATGAGGACCCCATTTCCGCAGATTCATGCTTCAAAAACCCTGATTCGTGTTTAGCCCTTAGCAAGATGCACTGAAGTTTTTTAAGGGATGAGGACACGTGTAACCCAGATTCCTTATTCTTTCTTTGAAATAGGCAGTCCAGTTTCCTGTATTTGAGGAATCCCACTACCCAGGTTCCTACATTAAAAACCTGATTCATGGTTACCTCTTAGTAAGACGCCCTGTGGATTTTTGGGCTGAGGACTCATGAAACCAAAATTCCTTATTCTTCCTTAGCAAGAGGCCGTGTAGTTTCCTGTATATGAGGACTCCCATTACCTGGATTCCTGCTCATTCTCAGCAAGGCGCTGAGATATTTCCTGTTGACCTAGAATTCCAGTTCTTTGGATATCAAGAGAAAGACTCACATAAGGTTATTAGGGAAAAGGAATCCAAGACTCCCGGTTCCCCTTAACAATTCCTCTTCAAAATGTGGAATCTCCTAAACCCAATGTTCCAGTTCCCAACAGGCCGACCACAAGAAATTTCTGTTGTTTGAGGTAACCTGAATCTAGGGATTTTGTACCAATATGCCTTTTGATTCTTGGGGTACCTGATTGTCTTCCTGTAATGACAGATTAAGGGTATCTATGGAGCTAGTAGCTCTGAAAAATGTAGGGGCCCTGAAGCCCAGATTGCTGATTAAATCTTCTCAAGAGTCCCTGTAGATTCTGGCGAATGATTACTCCTAGAACTGGATTTCCTTTTCATTCCCAGCAAGATGCCCTGATTTTCTCTCTTGATGTGGATCCGAAAACTCTGTATACAAATATGCAGATGCCCAGAAATTACCTAGGGTCGTTGAATCCATGAATCCTGGTTACCCTTTAAAGTACGTAAAAAATATTTGGCAGCCTCAAATACCAGGCCCCTATCAGAGTAGAAGTAAAAACAGAAGTTTTGAGATTACAAGGTACATCTTAAGGTGATAGTTACATACAAACATGGCGATAAGATTCTTTGGGTCCTGGAATCTGCTTTTTGTTGTCCCGAGGAACCCAACGGACTTGTATGTCCACATTCTTGTTTACAACTATCAAGAAGACCAGAAGGTTGCTGAGAATCTATAATGACAAAATTGTCACATCCAAGAGGTCTGTAGCACTAAAGAATGTATGGAAATAGAATCCCAGAATACAGATTAGCCCTTAAAATGTGGCCATGTAGAATTGTTGGATTGGCGACCCCCGTAACCCAGATTCTTTTTGTTCTCAGTAAGACTCCCGGAAGTTACCTGGTGACGTGGAAGTACAAACTCTTATATACCAATACTCATAAGCCCAAATGGTCAGAAGGGCCACGGAATCCAAGATTGCTGGATCCCCTTTAAGAATACATCGTAAATATTTGGGAACACCTAATCCCAAGTTATGAATATCAATGTAAAATTCCAGAAGTAGTTTCTGGATTAGGAGGTAAACCTGAAGTCAGAAATTACACGAAAAATGGCGAGATGATTCCTTGGGTTATGGTATCTGGCCTTACAGCCGACTGTATAAAAATCAAGCAGAAGGCCAGATTCTCTGTTACAACTAAGAGGAGGTGTCTGGCAGGTTCCTCGGAATTGGTAATGACAGATTTGTGGTACGTATACAGGAATTACTTCTGAAAAGTGTGGGGACTGGGATTCCAAATTACTGAGTAGCATTTAGAAATTTCCTGTAGGCGCCTAGGTATGAGAACTACCTTAAGCCAAGGAAAAATTAACAACTGCTCAGAAGTTTGCTGATCACATGCAAACTGATTTTCCTTGTTCCACATTGGTAACAGGTTTAGAAGCTCTCTGACGACATAGTGTCCGAGATTCCTGTTTCGTTCTCAGAAGAACGACCAGATGCTTCCTCATTCCCTTGAAGTCCAGACACATGACTCCAAATAGAAAGTCTCCAGAACGTTTCTATGGACTTGGAAACCAAGACCCTGGTGCCCACCAAAAAATACCTTCTAAATATAGTGTAACATCTAAACCCAAGTTCCTAATTCCGAATAACTGAACTACCAAGAGTTTCTGGTGTATGAGGTAATCATGAACTCAGGGCTTACAATCACAAAACCTGAGATGATAACTTGTGTCCTGGAATTTGCCGTTAGAGGATCCATAATCTAAATGGAGTTGTAGGGCCATATTGTCTTTTAAACTATCGAGATGATCAGAATGTTGCGGAAATTCTGTAATGACTGATTCCTAATATACACATAAGAAACAGCTCTGAAAATTATGGGGACGTCGAAGTCTGAGTTTTGTAGTCCTTACCTAAACATTTTTGGAATTGATGACTTGTATAATCCAGATTCCTTATTTTTCTTTAACAAGAGCCCGTGTAGTTTCCTGTATATGGGGACTCCCATTCCCCAGATGCTTGCTTTGAAATCCTGATTCTTGTTTAACCCTTACCAAGACACCCCGTAGATTTTTTGACATTGAGGACTCGTGAAAACAAGATTCCTTATCCTTCCTTAGGTAGAGGCTGTGTAGTTTCCTGTATATGAAGACTCCCATTACTGAGAGTCCTGCTTCAAAACCCTGATTCTTTTTTAGCCCTAAGAAAGTTGCGCTGTAGATTTTTAGGATCGAGGACTTGTGTACCCCAGATTCCGTGTTCAGCCTTAGCAAGAGGTTGTGAAGTTTCCTGTATATGAGGACTCCCATTCCCCAGATTCATGCTTCAAATCGCTGATACATTTTTCTCGCTTACTAAGACTCCCTGTAGGTTTTTGGGAATTGATGTCTCATGTTATCCAGATTCCTTACTTTTCCATATAAAGAGGCCATGTAGTCTCCCGAATATGAGGACTCCCATTAAGCAAAATCTTGCAGAATTCTCAGCAATACCCGAGATCTTTCCTGATGAACATAGAATTCCAGTTGTTTGGATATCAATAGAAAGAATCCCACATAGTACCTAAGAACTGCAATCCAAGTTAACAAGTTCCCCTTAACAAGACATCGTAAAAATGTGGAATAATCTAAATGGAATATCCCAATTCCCACCAGCCAGACCACAGGAAATTTCGGTATTTTGACGTAACCTGAAGCAAGGGATTTTGTCGCAAAATGCCAGTTGATTCATAGGAAACTGGATTATGGCCGAAAACGTTCATAGGGAACAAACGAAACTGTAAGTCCAGATCCTCGATTACAACTACCAAAAGGACCGCAATCTTCTTGGATCTGTAGTAAGAGATTTTAGGTATCCACGCAGGAAGTAGCTCTGAAAATCGGAAGGAACTACAAGGCCAGATTCCTCATTAATCCTTATCAAGAGGCCATATAGATTTTGACAAATGAGGACCCCTGAACCCGCATTCTCTTCTTGTTATCAGCAAGATGCCCTGATTTTCCCTGGCGATCTGGATTACAAAATTATGTTTGCAAATAGACAGATGTCCAGCTTTGTCCCAGGGACGTGGTATCCATGATTCCTGGTTAACTTTAAAAATATGTACTACATGCTTAGCAACCTCAAAACCCCCAGGCCACATAAAGTACATGCACAAACGGAAGTTTTGGGATTATAGGGTACACCTTAAGACAAGAGTTACACACAAATATGGCGAGATGATGCCTTAGTCCTGTAATCTGGCTTTAGTTGTGCCGAGAAACCCAACTGAATTGGATGGACTGGTTCTTGGTTACAACAATCAAGAGGACCAGAAGGCTGCTGGGAATCTATAATGACACTTGCCCTTTCTAAGTGGCAACGTGCTGTGAAGAATTTGGAGAACTAGAAGCCCAGATTCCAGATAAGCCCTTATAACGCAGCACTGTAGAAATAGATTGAGGCCACCCATAACCCACATTCCATTTTTTTGTTATCAGGAAGACGCCCAGACGTTTACTGGTGAGGGGAAGTACAAACTCTTACATACCAATACAAATACGCCAAGAAGTTTGCCAGGGACATGGAATCAAAGACTGCTGGTTCCCCCTTAAGAATACATCCTAAATATTTGGGAACCCCTAATCCCACATTCTCAATACAAAAACGAATGTCCAGTATTAGTTTCTGGACTACGAGGTAAACCTGAAGCCAGTGATCACATTAACAAATGGCTGATGATTGCATTGATTGTGGAACCTGGCCTTACAGGACCCTGTGAAACAAGCGGACCTGCAGTCAAGATTCTCAGGTACAACTATCAAGAGGTGCAACTGTTTCCTGGGTATCGGCAATGTCCGATTTGTGGTATGCATATAGGACGTTGCTCTAAAAAATATGAGAACCAGGACACCTAGAGTCCATATTCGCATTTGCTAAAGTCCTTGTTGATTCCTAGGTATGAGCACTGCCTTAAGTCACGGATAATTTAGCAAATTCCCAGATGTTTGCAAGTTACATGGAAACCGAGATTCGTGGTTCCTTTTTAGTAAAGCGTGTAGAAACTTTCAAGGGACACAGTGATCCAGATTCCTATTTCATTCCAAGCAAAATGTCGAGAGGTTTCCTACTGACCTGGAGGTCCAGACTCTGATATACCTATAGAAGATGACAAGAATATGGCTGGGGACTTGGAATCTAAGATTACTGGTTTCCTCCCAATAATACCTCCTAATAAAATGGAACGCCTAAACCCAAAGTCCTAATAAAGAACAGCGGAGCCAGTGAAGGTTCTGGTGTACGAGGTAACATTGAGGTCAGGGCTTACATAAAAATAATCCGAGAGAATTACTTGTGTCCTCGAACTGGAGTCAAAGGTTCCCTGTATCTAAATGGATTTGGAGTGCCAGAGACTTGTTCACAACTATCAATTGTACCAGAGAGTTGCTGGAGTCCAGGAATGATTGATTCGTAATATGCACATACCAAAAAGCTGTAAAACATGAGAGGTGCTTGAAACCCTGATTTTCTTTAGACCTTAGCAAGACTCACTGTAGATTTGCGGTATTTAGGACCCATGTAGCCCAGATTCCTTATTCATCCTTCGCAAGAATCATTGTTTCCTATATATGAGGATGCCTATTACCCAGATTCCTGCTTCTTTCTCAGCAAGACACGGAGATATTTCATGGTGATGTAGAATTCAAGATGTATGGATATCAATTGAAAGACCCCCAGAAGTTTCCTGGGCAATTGGAATCCAAAATTCCTGGTTCCCTTGTACAAGACACCGTAACAATATGGGGACCTACAAGCCCCGATTCCTGATTAAACCTCATCAAGAGGTCCTGTATACTTCGGCAAATGAGAAATCCATGAACCCGGATTCCCTTTTCGTTCTCTGCAAAATGCCGTGATTTTCCCTGCTGATGTGTTTTCCAAAACTCTGTATACAAAAAGACTGATGCCCACAAGTTTCCTAGGGATGGGGAATCCGGGATTCCTGATTTCCTTTAAAAATACTTACTAAACATTTGGCCACTGCAAAACCTTCAGCCCCTCTCAAAATAAAAGGACAAATGGAAGTTTGAGAATTACAAGGTTCATCTGAGACCAAAAGTTATATCCAAATATGGCAAAATGATGCTTTATGTGCTGGAATCTGGTCTTCGTTGTCCCGAGGTACCGAACGGACTTGTAGTACCAGATACCCATTTACAACTACCAAGAGGACCAGAATGTTGCTGGAGTCCAGAATTGACTGATTCCTAATATCCACATGCCAAATAGCTCCAAAACATGAGGGGAGCACGAAGACCTGATTCTTGTTTGTCCAGTAGCAAGACGTCCTGAGAATGTTTTCGGAATGAGGACTCGTATAACAGAGATTCCTTATACTTCCTTCACTGGAGGCCGTCTAGTGTCCTGTATATGAGGACTCCCTTTCCCCCAATTCCTTATTTCAAAACCTGATGCTTGTTTAGCCTTAGCAAGACGCCATGTATATTATCTGATTGAGGAACCGTGTAAACAGATTCCTTATTTTTCCTTAGCAAGAGGCCTCAAAGTTTCCTGTTATGTGGAGTATTACCCACATTCCTGCTTCGAATGCCTTATTCTTGTTTAGCCCTTAGCAAGAGGACCTGTAGTTCTTTTGGAATAGAGAACAGTTGCAACCCAGATTCTTTATTCTTTCTTAGCTAACGGCCGTGTATTGGTCTGTATATGAGGACCCTATTTTCCGCAGATTCATGCTTCAAAAATCCTGATTCGTGTTTAGCCCTTAGCAAGATGCCCTGAAGTTTTTTAGGGATTGAGGACACGTGTAACCCAGATTCCTTATTCTTTCTTAGAAATAGGCAGTCCAGTTTCCTGTATTTGAGGACTCCCACTACCCAGATTCCTACATTAAAAACGTGATTCATGGTTACCTGAGACACCCTGTGGATTTTTGGGGTGAGGACTCGTGCAACCAAAATTCCTTATTCTTCATTAGCAAGAGGCCGTGTAGTTTCCTGTATATGAGGACTCCCATTACCTAGATTCCTGCTTCATTCTCAGCAAGGCGCTGAGATATTTCCTGTTGACATAGAATTCCAGTTATTTGGATATCAAGAGAAAGACTCCTGTAAGATTATTGGGGAACTGGAATCTAAGATTCCTCGTTCCCCTTAACAAGACCTCTTCAAAATGTGGAATCTCCTAAACCCAATGTCCCAGTTCCCAGCAGGCAGACCACAAGAAACTTCTGTAGTTTGAGGTAACCTGAATCGAGGGATTTTTTACCAATATGCCATTTGATTCCTGGGGTACCTTATTGTTTTCCTAGATGTACATAAGACACAAAAGTATATTTGGAGTCGGGCTCGGTGACTCATCCTGTAATCCCACGCCTTTGGGAGGCTGAGGTGAGTGGATTGACTGAGCCCACGGGTTCGAGACCCGCCTGGGCAATGAGACCTCATCTCTACAATAAATCAAAAAATCAGCCAGGCATGGTAGCACACGCCTGTAATTCTGGCTACTCGGAAGGCTGAGGCGGAAGGATCGCTGGAGCCCAGCAGGTCGAGACTGCGTTGGGCGGGAGCGTCCACTGCACTCCAGTCTGGGCGACAGAGTGAGACTCCAACTCAATATATATATATATATTTGGGGCAGATCCTCAGTTACAACTATCAAGAGAATAGAAAGTTCCTGGGGATCAGTAATGACAGATTAAGGATTTCTATGGAGCTAGTAGCTCTTAAAAATGTAGGGACCCTGAAGCCCAGATTGCTGATTATACCTTATCAGGCCCTGTAGATTCTGGCGAATGAGAACTCCTAGAACCCGATTTCATTTTCGTTCTCAGCAGGATGCCCTGATTTTCCTTCGTGATGTGGATCCAAAAACTTTGTATACAAATATGGAGATGCCCAGAAATTACCTAGGGTTGTGGAATCTATGAATCTGGTTACACTTAACAGTACATAATAAATATTTGGCAACCTCAAAACACCAGTCCCCTATCGGAATTGAAGGACAAACAGAAGTTTTAGGATTACAAGGTACATTTTAAGGTGATAGTTACATAAAAAATATGGTGATAAGACACTTTGGGTCCTGGAATCTGCCCTTTGTTGTCCCGAGGAACCCAACGGACTTGGGGGTCCACATTCTCAAGAAGACCAGAAGGTTGCTTAGAATCTATAATGACAAAATTGTCACAAACAAGAGGCCTGTAGCCTTAAAGAATATGTGGAAATAGAATCCCAGACTACAGATTAGCCCTTATAATGTGTCCATGTAGAATTGTTGGATTGGCGATCCCAATAATCCAGATTCTTTTTGTTCTCAGTAAGACTCCCGGAAGTTACTTGGTGACGTGGTTGTACAAACTCTTATATACCAATACTCATAAGCCCAACTGGTCAGAAGGGCCACGGAATCCAAAATATCTGGATCCCCTTTTAGAATACGTCCTAAATATTTGGGAACACCTAATCCCAAGTTACGAATATCAATCTAAAATTTCAGCAGTACTTTCTGGACTAGGAGGTAAACTGAGGTCAGAAATTACACGAAAAATGGCGAGATGATTCCTTGGGTTGTGGAATCTGGTGTTACAGCCTACTGTATAAAAGCCGAGCAGATGGCCAGATTCTCTGTTACAACTAAGAAGAGGAGAAGCAGGTTCCTGGGAATCGGTAATGACAGATTTGTGGTACGTATACAGGAATTAGTTCTGAAAATTGTGGGGACTGGGACTCCAAATTTCTGAGTAGCATTTAGAAATTTCCTGTAGGCGCCTAGGTATGAGAACTACCTTAAGCCAGGGAAAAATTAACAACTGCCCAGAAGTTTGCTGGTCACATGCAAACTGATTTTCCTTGTTCCGTATGGGTAACAGGAATAGAAGCTCTCTGGGGACATAATGTCCGAGATTCCTGTTTTGTTCTCAGAAGAACGACCAGATGTTTCCTTGTTCCCTAGAAGTCCAGACACATGGCTCCAAATAAAAAGACTCCAGAACGTTCCTATGGACTTGGAAACCAAGACCCTGGTGCCCTCCCAAAAATACCTTCTAAACATGGTGCAACATCTAAACCCAAGGTCATAATTCCGAATAGCTGAACTACCAGAAGTTTCTGGTGTATGAGGTAATCCTGAACTCAGGGATTACATTCACAAAACCCGAGATGATTACTTGTGTCCTGAAATTTGGCATTAGAGGATCCATAATCTAAATAGACTTGTAGTGCCATATTTTTGTTTAAACTATCGAGATGACCAGAATGTTGTGGGAATTCTGTAATGACTGATTCCTAATACCCACAAAGGAAACAGCTTTAAAAATTATGGGGACGTCAAAGTCCGAGTCATGTAGGCCTTACATAAGCATTTTTGGAATTGAGGACTCGTATAACCCAGATTTGTTATTCTTCTTTAGAAAGAGCCCGTGTAGTTTCCTGTATATGAGGACTCTCATTCGCCAGATTCTTGCTTCGAAATCCTGATTCTTGTTTAGCCCTTATCAAGACACCCAGTAGATTTTTGACATTGAGGACTCCTGAAAACCAGATTCCTTATCCTTTCTTAGGTAGACGTTGTGTAGCTTCCTGTATATGTAGACTCCCATTACCGAGATTTCTGCTTCGAAAACCTGATTCTTGTTTAGACCTTAGAAACACTCCCTGTAGATTTTTTGGATCGAGGACATGTGTAACCCAGATTCCTTGTTCGGCCTTATCAAGAGGTTGTTAAGTTTCCTGAATATGAGGACTCTCATTCCCCAGATTTATGCTTCAAATCCCTGATACATTTTTCTCCCTTAGTAAGACTCCCTGTAGGTTTTTGGGATTTGAGGACTCGTGTAACCCAGATTCTTTATTCTTCCGTAGTAAGAGGCCATGTAGTTTCCCATATAAGAGGACTCGCATTTCTCAAATTCCTGCTTAATTCTCACCAATTCCCAAGAGATTTCCTGAATAACATAAAATTCCAGTTGTTTGGATATGAATTGAAAGACTCTCATATACCACCTGGGAACTGTAATCCAAGCTTCCAGGTTCCTCTTAAAAAGACATCGTAAAAATGTGGAATATTCTAAACCCAATATCCCAATTTCCACCAGCCTGATAACAGGAAATTTCGGTATTTTGATGTAACCTGAAGTGAGTGATTTTATATCAAAATGCCAGTTGATATCTGGGGAACTGGGTTATGGCCAAAGATGTTGTTAAGAAACAAACGAAATTGTAGGTTCAGATACTTGATTACAACTATCAAAAGGACCAGAATCTTCTTGGATTTGTAATAAGAGATTTTAGGTATCGACGTAGCAAGTAGCTCTGAAAAATGGAAGGACCTACAAGCCCAGAATCCTCATTAAACCTTATCAAGAGGTCATATAGATTTTGAAGATTGAGGACACCTGATCCTGCATTCGTTTCTCGTTCTCAGCAAGAGCCTGATTTTCCCTGGCAATCCGGATTCCTAAATTCTGTATGCAAATACACAGATACCTAGCTGTTTCCCAGGGACGTGGAATCCATGATTCCTGGTCACCTTTAAAAATATGTACTACATGCATAGCATCCCTAACCCCCAAAGTCATATCGAATAGATTCACAACGGAAGTTTAAGGATTACAGGGTACATCTTAAGACAAGAGTTACACACTAATGTGGCGAGATGATGGCTTAGTCCTGTAATCTGCCTTTAGTTGTGCTGAGAAACCAAATTGAATTGCATACACTTCTTCTTGATTACAACAATCAAGAGGACCAGAAGGTTGCTGGGAATCTATAATGACACTGGTCCATTCCAAGTGGCAACATGCTTTGAAGAATTTGGAGGAAT
>NW_007248443.1:0-19910 GCF_000164805.1 Carlito syrichta
CACTACCACGCCCGGCTGATTTTTTGATTTATTGTAAAGATGAGGTCTCACTGCCCAGGCGGGTCTCGAACCCGCGGGCTCAGGTAATCCACTCACCTCAGCCTCCCAAAGGCGCGGGATTACAGGCTGAGCCACCGAGCCCGGCAATATTCCAGTTTTAAGGTCATTTTCCCTTGATATATAAGGTGACATATTCAAAGGCTCTGGGGACTGTCATGAATATCTTGGATCGTTGCTGGTCATAAGGTATCATTGTCCATTACACTGGATAGTTTTAAATTGCTGTTCTAAGTGGTGTGTGTGCATTTATACTCTCTCTGAAAGTGTATGAGAATTTTAGTTGATCCATATCCCTGCTGACACGGGATTATAAGACTTTAAAATGTAGCCCAATCTGATGGGTGTGTTGGTATCTCATTGAGCATCTTTTCATATATATTGGCTGCTGAAGTTTTCTTTTGTGCTTATTGCCTATTCCTTTACTTTTCCTCATTTTAAATGGTTCTTTTTTATGTTTTGCTCTTTTTTTTTTTTTTTTGCTCATTTCTAGTTTCTTAAAAATAATCCCATCCAGGTGAAGTAGCTCAAGTCTGTAATCCCAGCACTTTGGAAGGCCGAGATGAGGGGATTAACTGAGTCTACTAGTTCGAGAACAGCCTGGGCGACTTGGCAAGACCTCATCTCTACAATAAATAAAAAATTAGCCAGATGTGTTAGCGAGTGCCTGTAGATCTGGCCACTTGGAAGGCTGAGGCGGAAGGATCGCCTGAGCCCAGCAGGTTGACACTGGGGTGGCTATGAGCATTCCACTGCACTCCAGCTTGGGCAATGGAGTGAGACTTCAATTAAAAAAAACCCCAAAACCCATTACTAATCATTTGTTGATTATTTGCCTTGCAATATTTTTCCCAGTGTGATTTATCTTTCTAGTTTTGTAGGGTTTATTTTATTGCATAAAGGTTTTAATTTCAAAGTTGACCAATTCTGTCATTTCTTACTTGAAGTAAAAAAGATATTCTTTTTTATACTTTACATAAAGAGCAACATTCTACGTTTAAATAATTTTCTTGTATCAAGATATGTATGTTTCTATTTTTTGAGATGTAGCAACATAAAAAAGTCTGATTTATTGGGTTGGCTCAGTTTTTTATATGGACTGCAACTGAAAACTATGTAATTTAAAATATTGATGGGTTTATGAAATGTTATTGCTAGAAAGAATTTTAGAGATGATCTGTCTGAAACTGATGCCCAGAGAGACAGGGAGTGGCAATTCTAGAAGATATGTATTGACAGAGTGAATTACATCCTGCGTTATATAATCTTCATTGACTCGGGGGTCCTACATTACCTGAAAAGTATGCTTATAAAAATAATCACTAGACATCAATTTTGTTGAGAATCTCCTATTATCTCTGGAGTGCATATTTTCTTTTGTAAGGCTTCTGTCACAAGCATACCTCTACCGTGGGCCAGGTCCCCAAAGGGAAACTCACTTTAGCAAAATCTCACAACTTTTCTGTCTGGGAACACATTCACATTGCTACTCCTGCTGCAACTGACAAAACAGGTTTTACTTTATCAATATCATTCAATTCCCAGACTCCTGAAACTCAGTGATAAAATTAAGTGCACTTCTTATGCCCAAAATAAGTGTCTCAAGATTTTTCACTATTTTTTTAAAGGGAGGATTGCAGAAGAACTTAACAGTGAGTGACAGTTGACAAAAAGATGTGGTTGCCTGGCAACTGGCAATTTAAATAACTAGGAGCTGATATGATTTACCAACCTGATAAACAACAAGGACTTTAATACAATGTAAGGGGCTGCTACAGATGTTGGATTGAGCTATTTATACATGTTGATCTGTCTCCATCTATTTTAATATATACATATATGCATATTTTTTCAGAACTGGAATATCAAAGCAAAGGCTGTATCTCTTCCCCTGTACGACATCAATAGAAATTGCCTGCGATAAAGTGAATCATTTTAGTTCCCTTGTGTTTACATGGATTCTGTTTCAAAGGCGGCTTTCTCTCTCAGAGGGAATGAATGTCCTGTGGATGGAGTGCTGAGTTCATTTTGAGTTCTGACAGTGTATTTATATACTCAGGAATTGTTACCTTATTTCTGCAAGTTTTATCATTTGAAACTTTTCTCCATTATTTGAGAGGGTGTTGCAGCTGCTTTTGATTTTTCACAGGAATAATGACATCTAATAGGATTGGCTCTGAGTGAGTTAGCTTAATTGATTAGCCTGTTTTACTAATGGGATCATTAGGAGGTTTGGTCCTCTCATGGACCAATTAGCTTTCTGGGGCAGGCGACTCTCTGCTTATGCCATTTCCCTGATCCTTTGTGAACGGTTTTTCACATGGTTCTTAGAAAAGATGATAGAAAAGTTGCAACCCATATTACACTAGCAGTATAGGAGCCCAAAGTGTGCCCCCTTCTGGGTGGAGGTCAGCGCTATCTTTTTTGCATACAAATAACTGATGGTATATTTGAGAAGCAGTCTGTATAAAATTCTGCCATCTCATTGGAAGTGGCATGTGCTACATAAACAAACCATCAACATCGTGTTACTAGCAAAAAATTTGAGATAATTTTGAGGATAATTTTGACAGTGAAAATATTTTATGATATAGGAAAGAAAAAAATAGATCATTTAAATCCCCAAATAGTTGAAGGATGCAGCAAGGTAATTTCTAAATTGTTTATTGAAATTATTTACAATTCATTGAGTGTAGGGCTTGGAGAACTTCCGGGAAAGGGGGGTATTTTTGCCAACCATGCACATTTCAATAAAATTCAGTGCCCTAAAGCTGTGTGCCAGCTCTTTCATGGTCCCTTCCCCTCTAATCACAATGAACACCCCCTTCTTTAAGTTCCCGTAGTACTTGTGCTGCTCCACTATTTTATAAAATGGAAATAACAGCTATCAAAATGAAAATGGCAGTGTTTCACAATTCTAGGGACGATTTGTAACACAGAAGCACTGAATGTCATAATGATATCTCACATTTATTGAGCACTGTGCTAAGTATTTTCAATATATTATAACCCATCCTTAGTGATCCTTCAAGTATTAGCTATTAGAGCCAGCAACTTACTGGTGAGAAAACTGCAGGTCAGCGTGGTAAATAATTTGCAGGTGAAAATACAGCAACCAAAATTTGCTTTAAGATCAGTCAGACTCCAAAGTCTTTTCATTGTGTTACTCTGTCTGTATGTTTTGTTACTTAATTGTTCATATGAATATGTTGTTTCTCTAGTGGTTGTCATACTTCAGCTTAGTTAAGAATCACATAGATACTTGATAAAACTGCCACTTCTGGGCCCTTGTCTTAAAGAGTCTGACTCAGGAGGTCTCAGGTAAGTCAGGAGTGTCTAAATCTGTGTTTGCAGGGGTGTCCTTAGAATGCTGGAGAAGAGAGAGTCGCAGATGGGGTGACTCAGTGACAAGTGGGGTCTTGTCTGTGGAAGGATCCCATGTGCCTCACATCTTTGTGGTTCAAGGTTCATCCTGGTTTTCTTTGTCATAGTGTGGGTATCTGCTGTTATCACTTTTTCACCTGAGGGGCATATCTGTCTGTGCCTGGAGATGAGTCTTGGTTGACTTAACATTGGGTGGACTACTAGCACACTCTGAGAAATCACTGGCATGAAATCTGTGGGGCAGGAGCTGTCTGAACTGCTCTCTCAGCTCTGTCTGGACATTCATAACAAGCATTCAGTAAGTGCATGTTACATTCAAGCATGATTGCTCCTGTGCTAAATATAGCCCACACAGTTTTGTAGTATGAACCTGGGTTGTTCTCAACTTGAATATAAATATAAAGTTTGTGCAAGTCAGAAAAGTCTGTACTAATTTGTAGGGTTAAGTTCAAAGAACAAGATATCTGATATCATGATTCATTTTTTACATATTAGTGTGTTTTGGAAATGTATGTGTATCTCAAGTTAGGGGTATTGGTCTGTGCTCACCCGGGAAGCCTCTTTAGAAAAAGGAAACAGGTAGACTAGAGAGGGGTAGAGTCGGGATGAATTTTGAGTATAGAGTACAGTTCTTTGGGAGGGGACGAGAAGGAGAGAAAGACAGGATCAGCTCATTAGTGAAAGCAGGTTCTTTGGAAAGATGTCATAGAAGGAATGGTCTATTTAATTGGAAGAAATGCTGGAGAAGAGAATCGCAGGTGGGGTGATGAAGAGTAAATAGGGTCTTGTCTGTGGAAGGGTCTCATGTCCCTCACATCTTTGTGGCTCAAGGTTCATCCTGGTTTCTTCGTCATAGTGTGGGTATCTGCTGTTATCACTTCTTCACCTGAGGGGCATATCTGTCTGTATCTGGAGATGAGTCTTGGTTGGCTTAACATTGGGTGGACTACTAGCAATAGAGCAGCAAGTAAAATGATGAGTAAAATCATGCCCAAGATAGAAAGAGGGGCCTTAGGATCTATTGAAGCTCCCAAGCCAATCTGTTAAAACCACAAAAAAGTTCTTTATAGAGGATCTATGCAGTACTTGGGGAATAGACTTCAATTTCTCTTCAAATGTCTACAAAATGATAGTTGTTCCTAGCGTAGTTTTTTTTCTATTCTAATGTTTTCTTTCTAGGAACACCCAGATTATTTTTAAAATATGAGTAACATCAATGAAAGATTAAAGTAAACATGGTATATTCACAAGCAAAGGACAGCACAGGATATTTCCTTAGAGTACACATTTGCCTTCCAAAAGAAAGAAAGAACGGAAAAAAGCCTTGGTAATTAGATCCCTGTTGTAACTCTAGTAGAGTGAGAAAGATTAATAGCTATGCTTCAGGACTGGTCCACAGTGAGAGGCGCTGTGTGTCACTGTTTTCTCTTGGGATGGAATCAGCCTGAAGTAAAACACAGTCTCTACAATAATAATGATGATGATAGCCAGCATTTTTAAGCACCATTCTCCTTACTGATGATTGCTTTACGTTTATTTCCTCTAAGTCTCACAATGACCTGGTAAGTTAAAGAATTCATGTTTAAGCAACTAAGACTCAGAGAGGTTAATTGACTTCCAGACCACCCAGCTAGTGAGAAATTTTACAAGGGCGCTTTGCTAAATATGAGGATTATCAGATCTTCAAGAGATAGGTTGTAGCATTAAAGAGATCACAGATTTTTTTTTAAATGTACACAATTTTGAAGCCTGAAAAAGAACCATGTCACTCTAAATTACAATGATGGATAAAGGTCTTTTGTATTTGGCTAACTGATCATAACCCATGCCTCCACACTGGTAAGGTAGTAGACCAGGGAACCAGGTTCTTTTAAGCATGCTTCATTGGCAGTTTTCTGCAGGGAAGGTTATAGTGTGTGAGTTACAAAGCCCTCCTGCTGCACAGGTATCAGAGGTTGTCTGTTACAAGTTCCTTCACTTCGACTATTACTTCCTTTTCACAATTCTATTTTGGACTTCTGTCTCATGTGTATTTACAGGTAGATAAAGCTTTTTTTTTTTTTTCTAACAGCTCCTTTGCCATGACTGAAAAGGAGCCTTGTCTATCCTGCAGTTTCTAGACATTGTGAGTCTCCTTTTAAACTCAAATTGGTGATTATGGTGCCTGGGACTCCCTATTGTCCAAGGAGGGAAGTTGCTGATAGGGGTCTTCAAAGATGATCTAATAAAAATCAATGGAGTAAGGCTTTTTGATAAAATACTCTTTATGATATAGAGGATGTTGGGATATAACTTGGGTACTGAATACCTTGGGGCTAAGCCTAGTGTTTTAAAAATGAAGGCTTAGTACATAAAGGTCTATTTTTATTAGTGCAGGTACTGTAGTTGGCAGGATTTCTTCTTATGAAATGCATTATCCAGCAGACCATTCCTGATTATGTTATGTATTTTTAGATGTTACCATTGAGTTATATTTATAGTATAGACTACTGAATCCTATCTTAAATATGCAAAATATATGCATAACTAACCTCCCAAGCTGCGTTCCCTGCTCTGTATTACACCAACAATGTAGCCTGTGCTGAAACGATTCTCCTAGAATGGAGAGTGGTCTTAGAATGGAGCCTATTATTTGCTTTTAAAATGTAAGTACAGAGAGTGTCTGCAAGATGTGTGGCCCTCTGGGTGACACATTCTGCTCTTAGCTATCCTCCAAGGGTAAAGTCAGCAAAACTCCAGGAGTGCAGGAGGGGGGCATGAAGCCAATAGCCTTGCTTAGATAACTCCTCAGGGACCAGAATGAGCTGAACGGAGTTGACATGCTTGACAGTCTTTGCTAGTGTGTTTGGTGATTCAGAGAACCAGGTGTCTGTTATGGTATCAGGAAAGGTTACGTCACCAATTGCAGACTTTTGCCTGTTCCCATCGGTTCCCAGTTCTGTGAACCCCCAGAGTCCAGACTCTCCACCATCCTGTTCCTTAGAACAACCTAAGAATTGTCAGGAGTGTTATGGACACAGTCCTATTTCTGCTACTAAAGTTGAAAGGAAATAGTATCCTTAAATTCCTGCATTCCATACTTCTGTGTCTTGAAGACTAATGGTTGGATTTGTTAAAAGAAAAAAACTTAAGACAAATCAAATTTAACATAATTTAACTGAACAAATAATGATTTGCCAATCAGGCAGCCTTCTGAACTGCAGTACGCTCAGAGGAGACTCCAGCAGCCATGTGGTGGGAGGAGTTTTATGGACAGAAGAGAAAAGTGACTACAGGAAATGGAAACACAACCGGACTGGTTACATGTCAGTATTTGCTTTATTTAAACCTGGTTTGAACAGTTGGCTGCCAGTGATTGGCCAAAACGAGGTGATAGCACTTGAGTCAGTTACTGTCTGTTTATACATCCAGCTAGGTTGCAGTGAAAGGTTACAGAGAAACATCTAGGTCAAACCCCAGATATGCAAGGATTAGTCCAATGTTGGCTAAACTTAATTCGACAGATTGTTTGGAGGTAAGTAGATCTGATAAGCTGAATCAGTTTATGAAACGTACTTTAGAGAGGAATCAGGGCTAATGACTCCATCGGAGAAGAGAAGGACCTTCAGATGAATAGGAATGGCATTGTAGATGGTGGGAAGGATGTGTTAGAGTCACATAAACAAGGTTTTTGTTGCCTACGCAGACCAAAAAGCAATCTGCTTTCTTAGTAACACACTATCCAAATTAATACTAATTGCCCAAAAGGAAAAAAACAAGACAAAACGGTCGTAAGAAGCTCAGAATATAGTTAAAAATTAAAAGAAATATTGTGATAATCAAGGGTCATAAATTTGTAAGTCAAATTTGAAAGCTTCTGCTGTGAGATGACTTGTAGACATTTATTTTAACTTTTTAATTCATTTTGTCATATTTTGCGACTGAGTTCAGTCTTTGCAATAGCTAGATAGGTCCTTTAGTTAAAAAAAAAAATCTGTATCTCAATGATTCAATACAGAAATTGTGATGAGTAGGTAGGCATGGTCTTGATTTTCAAACAGTTCTGCCTGAATGATCTATAATTCCTTGTGTTACAACAAATAGAACAGCAGAAGACCAGGCATTCATTTCCCAGTCACAATGTCTGTGAACAAATACCCTAAACTTTCCACATCACAGACTCTTCATCTGTGAAATGGAAATAATAATAACTTATTTCATAGACGCTAAATTGCTGTTGTGATGATCAGAGGAGCTATTTCACGTGCAAATTTCTTGTGACCTCTGAAGCTCTGCTGATTTGTGACCTTATGACTTTGAACAGGCCATGTGGGTAGAGTGGTTAAAGTACCTGTGGAAAGACTCCCTTAAATGATGTTAATGACAGTAATGGCAATGAAATATGTTGGTGTCCTCTGTTTCCTCGACTGCACGGGAAATCTAAGATTGTAAGATGTCAAATCGTTGGGTTGCTACCATGTGCTATGACCAGGATATCACATTAGGAACTTACTTGCAGGGAACTGACCACCTCCTAGTCAGAGATGATCTTTTTGAAGCAAAGGCCCCTAGTCTTTTATTGTGGATCCAAGTAGTTCATGGAATACAGTTAAGAGCCAAAATAACAGTTCTTGGACGTCAAGAGACAAGTACTCCATAGCAATAGTTTTTTTTTTCCCTGTACTTTTGTTTATCTCCTTAAGTGTGCATATTTATGTATATATATACATGCATATTTATAAACACACATATATATTTACAGCATGGGCAAACTTATGTTCAGATTAATTAAAACTATCAATGGAAAGTAGATGTATTTCTTTATTTTGATTTTTTATTTTTTGTGTTTTGAAGACATGGCATCTGGCTTTGTTGCCCAGGTTGGAGTACAATGGCATGATCATAACTCATTGCAACCTCAAATCCCTGGGCTCAAGCAATCCCTTCCACCTCAGCCTCTTAAGTAGCTGGGACTTCCGGCATGTGCCACCATGCCTGGCTAATTTTTTAAATTATATTTTTGTAGAGATGAGCTCTTGCTATGTTTCCTAGGCTGAGTTCAACCTCCTGGCCACAAGTGATGCTTCCATCTTGGCCTCCCAAAGTATTGAGATTACAAGCATGAGCCACCATGCCTGTGCAAAAATAGATATATTTCTATTATATGCTTTGATAATCTGTATTTACAAACAATATTCTGTTTATTTTTATTTTTTGAATCTACCTACTTGAAGGCCAGTGTCCTGTTCTTTCTAGTTCTGGCTTATCATAAGAATGACTAGTATATGATGGGAAATTCTAAAAAGTCTATTTCTCTGCAGCCCATTTGGATAAAGAAGTGTGGGAAGATTTGAGAATCAATTGCCCATTCTTATTTATAGATGCTGATCATCCATCCATCCTTCTTTTCCAAGCAGCTAAGAATGGTCTTAATTTGTATAAAATTCTGTATCAATTTTGTGCCTAAAAGGTATGTATTAGGCTGCCAATCTGCTGTTTCTGTGGCTGTGAGGAGAAAGAATCATATAGCTTATGATGTGTTCACACACATGATTTGCATGTTCATATAGCAGATCAGTATCTCTGAAACATTTGAGGAGAACTCTTTCAAGAACCATATTCCAGTTGTGCAGCTATAGTAAAAGTGATAACTTTGGTTTAATGTGGCTTATTGGAAACTGAAATGCACCAAATGGAAACGGGTGCATATCAATATAGAAATGCCTATTAATTTTCTTTATAACAGTGTCCAGATAACAATGCTTTCATAATGTTACAGGAATATGTCATGATTAGGCAGTTATTAAAAATGTTAGATGGCCAAAATCTTGTTTAAATGTCAAAAATGGTCGATATTGGGAAGTCCAATTTGTATTTCCATCCCACATTCACTTTGCAAGTCAAGTTTGGTGCTGTGAAGTTAAAACCCAGCAATTATTTACCTAGCTACAAATCAGCATGTCATGATAGTCATTATGTGTGTTGTTTGTGGAAATAAATGGCAGAAGGTATGGCTGTTGACTGTTGGAAACTATTGGTCAAATTTGAGTTGCATTTATAAATATACAAGTATCAATTGCACAAAGTGACATTAAAGATTAAAAACAGTTCTTTAAAATTTTTTTTAAAGATGTAGAGTACATTTCAGGATTAGGTGATACATGTGGCCATCGTACAGGTACACTTTGGGCCTCCCTTTCGTCCCCACTTTGCCTGGTTTGAGATCAGGTACCCTTATTGATGTTATATGCTTCCCCTCCACTCCCTTGGCAGTTTCCAGCTACTGCCAATCCCTTTCTTATAGTATTATAGTAAATGTTCAGGGTCTGCTTATGATTGAAGGTTTTTTTCTTTTTTTTAAGAATGCAGGCTGATTGTGTCCTTAGTGGAAGGCAACTTTAGAGCTGCTTCACTTACCTTCTGTATGGTTTTCTGTCCCTTGCTGTTTATTCTTATTTAAAAATCAAACTGTCACTGAGAATTAAGACTATATCAAGAGCATCTGTGAAAAGTTATAGACTACAATGTGAAAAAATAAAAGTAACACAGATCTCGAAGCTCACATTTGTTAGTTCAAGATACTCTATAAGTTCAAATCCAGTACATTTAATTTTTATTGTACTGTGTTTACTTTTAATGATGATGTGGATGACATCTCAATTTTCTACTTCTTAGGTGGGAGTAGAGGAAAAAGTTACAAGTGATCTATTAGCATGCACTCTTGTGAAAATAATGTCTAAAAGCACTTTAAAGAGCTATGTTCTTATTATAATATGTATAACATTGACAACTTTTTATTTAAAACCAATGTCAGAATGTTCATTTCCTGATACAAAAATAAAGTATTTCGCTCTTCATTTTTCATCTTGTTTTTGTAGACATGTTGCTTTCTCATTGACATAGAAATTAAGGTCCTTTAGCTAATGCTAACAAAATAGCACATTGATGTAGTTCTTGAGGGACATTTATAAATATGTACATTTTTATTGTTACTAAATCTTAATCCTTATTGAGCACTAAAGATGTGGTGAGAAGTAACCTGCTAGATCTGATTACTCTAATTAGTTGTGTTAATAACTAGCACATTTCTGTTTAGAGATCATTTGAAGTATCATAGTAGGTATTCTTGGTGCTGTTATAAAGTTTTTCAAAGACAATATGTATTTATATCCGGATTTATACATTTGGGCAAAAATAGCAATAACACTTTCAAAATACTGATGGGAAAACGAGTCACAATAAATATGTTGGATTCTCAAGATAAAGGGGTGTGTAATTCTCAGAGCTACAGCATCTGTCTATAAAAATAGTGCACTTGGGATCTACTATTTTAGTAAGAAACTCATTAAGTGTACTTTTAAAAGCTTCTTCTTTTTTCAGTTTGACATTCCAGTAAACTGTTAGGAAAATGTCCCTCCAATTGCTTTTCCTCTGTCTTAAGTGTCTAGAAGTGGGAGTACATTCAAATTAAAAGCAGAAAGTCCCTTAAATTCCCTTCAAGGAGTCCATCCTGTTAGTATGACTCCTAGGAAGACCATGCAGCTATTACTTTAGGCTGGAACAAGATTGTGAAAGCCTTCAAGAAGAAACGGCAATTGTAATGGGACTTTTCTGTCACTCTTGTAGTTTATAGCCTATTTGTTCCTTTTTTGAGTTCATTAAACTTTTTTTTTTTTTTTTGGCAAGAGGACTTTTCTGTAGAAGGAAGTCTTTGACAATGATAACTTAAAATGCTAGGGTGAAAAACTTATATTCAAAAATCCAAAAAAAGGTTTTAAATTTATAATAGCAAATGATAATAGCAAACGAATTATAGTGAACAGTAACTAATTATATTCATGTTGCTTTCTTACTCGCAGAATTCCTTCTGCATCTATAATTTTATTTTGATGTTCACAATATACTTGTTCTATTGCTCTATTTGAGAACTGCTACATTTGCTCTTCTATAGATGAGAATTAGAGACCTGGGAGGTTGATGTGACTGCCTCAAAGACCCACGGTCGAACTGTGGCCAAGTGGACGCTCAAGGCCCATTCTCTATATGAGTATTTCTATTCCGATGTGACACGACATAGCGTGTATCTCACACACTGCGTTTTTTTACATTCTAGGTTTCTCCTCTGCCAGCCCCTCTTGGACCACTGTTGCTGGCTGAACGAACAAAGGCTGTGAACCTGCATCCTAGTCTATCAGTCTCTCTGATTCCCATGATGAGCTCACCAGTGCAGCCCGGTCAGTCTGGTTGCTTCTTAAACTGTTAGTAGCATTTGCATGAAAGGTGTTGCTTTGTATTGCTTCAAACCAAGCAATTTAAGTTACGAAAGAACATTTTTTTTCTGACAAAGATTACTTGTTATAATGATACATTTTCAATTTTGTATTCTATAGCTAATTCTCTATTATTTAACACCGTTTGCTTCCTGGGCAACAAATTTCATTTGCATTGTAGTCTGAACACTGGACTTTAATTCTTCTGCTTCAAAGGTAACACTCAGATTGAATTTTATGAAGTTATTACTATTAAATATATAGGAATCCAATTTGCACCCCCAGGCTTTCTGATGTAATGTGTGCCTGTATGTTTTTAAATTAGGCTGTGAGTTTTGGAAGTCAGCTTGTGGATTGACTCCGCCTCCATCTCTTTGACACACAGGAAGGATATTTTTCCTCCCCACCCTTCTTTGCTGCCACTCCTGTTTCCTATATACATATTTAATTATAATCTCCGCACTTGCTTCCTCTGAGTCCAGAGTGATGTGTGGCTTATGTAGTGCTGTGATCAGCACAGCCAACACCCAATCCTCCAGGAACAGGGTGTCACTTTTGGAACAAATACAGTCCAAGTTAAAGGATGATGGAAAAGGGTCAGATACCACATGTTAATAACAGACACATTTTAAAAGAATGTTCTATTTGGGTCATTACAGGAGCATTTATGTCTATATATTCCTCAGCATATTATTTCCTTGAGTTATTCAGGTCTCCAAGTTGAAGCTTATGTTCTGTTACATTCGGGGTTTATAAGGGGAAGACTTTTGCCAAGATTTTCATTGCCTGGATTGCCACACCCAGGTGAGCCACTCGGGAGTTCCACTGTCGCACCAGTCTTTCTCCATATCCCCAGCAGATTGCCACCTTGTATGTTGAACTTGGAACTGGGAGTTATTGGACAGTGTAACTGTGATTGCTGATTCTGAGTCATGTAGTAAAGAAATTCCAGAATCTTTAGTCACCATTGTGATTTATAATTGGCATCATGTCACCTGGTTAAGCAGATGAAAGTTACCTATGCCAGCTATCTTTAAGTCCCTGTAGCCCAGTGATTCTCAAACTTTAGCATACATTGACACCACTTGGAGAGTTTGTTATAAACAAGCCCCATACTCACAGTTTTTGATTTAGAAGGTCTGGAGTGGGACCCAAGAGTTGTGATTTTTACAAGTTTCCCTAGATGATGCTCTTGTTGTATGGGGACCATGTTTTGGAAACCACGGGTCTAGCCTCCCCCTTCATCCCCTTCAGACAGCCCTGTTGAAGTATGTTCTAGCTCACTGTATTCCAATAGTATAGTATAGTATTATTGTCTTTTCCATTGGGATGAAAATAGAATAGTGTTTGCACTATGTATATAGCATTTTGAATATTGTCACACATTTATTTGTATATAAATTGAATGTTTCCAAATTACATAATTTAAAAGAGGCATTTAATTGAGGACCACCATGGTCAAAGTTTGTTTTTTTCTCATGGTAGTATTTGGCAATGGATGTTGGGATACCTTGCCCTCCAAAATATTGATTTTATATAATAGGAAAATTTCCTTTGAGGCTGCTGTTTTGATGAGGAACTTCTTACCAGTTATGATAATTTTTGAGTTAGGATAAGGGAAAAAGTAGGGATAAATGAGACAACTTGGAGTAAAGCTTATTTGACTTTGGGATCACTAAGATTTCTTTGTGCATGTTTTCCTTCTGCTCTGTTGACAACAATGTTATACAGAGGTCTCAGCCAACTATTTGGGAAAATTTTATGAATGGAATCTGAAGTAGAGGAAAGTCACAGTAAATGTGCCAGGTAGGTTGGAGTCTCTCCTACTTATTGCAAGTGACAAACAATAAACAGAGACCTGAAATGGACTTTGCATGTATAAAGCAAAATGTTCTTGCAACAAATATATTCTTCTGCTGTTATTAGCCTGTATCTTATGTTCCACATATATTCTACTGGTGAGATATAACTTAGTTGACTTAGAAACAGGTGTTTTTCTTACATCTTGTTTTTTCACCCAACTCTCTAAAAAGAGAATTAAATTGGTCTTATGTAATCATAATCCATTTATTTTGCTTTTGTTCTGCAAATGGCTTAAGGGGTTATTGTGCACCAGAAAGGAAAATAGACTTACTCCAGTAGTTCCAGAATTTTTTTTAATAGTTCATGTTTCAGACTGAGTATTTATATTTGTCTTCAAAACTGGTCCTGGGGTAGTGTGAATTCTTCTATTCCCTGTGCATTAACACCATTCTCAGAAAAGTTCTCCATCCATATTCAGATACAGTTGATATCGCATATAAAATGCTACTGTCTTAATCATGTATTCAGTCAAACAATATGTGCTAATTTTTGCACATAGAATTTACTAGTTTTTATTTTAATCTTGCTGCCCCAGTAATGTTCAGAGTTAGGGCATTGGGTGTTGCTTTTGGGCACTGAGGAATCTCAATGGAGGAAAGACTTATCTGGATAAGATTGGTGGTGAGCTACTGCAGTTGAGCTATTCATTCATTTAAAACTTACTGCCTGAGCCCACAGGTTCGAGACCAGCCTGGGCAACCTGGCAAGACCTCGTTTCTACAATAAATCAAAATTTAGCCGGGTGTGGTAGCATGTGCCTGTAGTTCCAGCTGCTTGGAAGGTTGAGGCGGAAGGATCACTGGAGCCCAGCAGGTTGACCCTGGGGTGGCCATGAGTGTGCGTGTCACTGCACTCCAGCCTGGGAGACAGAGTGAGACTCCAACTCAAAAACAAAACAAAACAAAACAAAACACCTTAATAAGCATCTATCTGTCTTGGACCAGGCAGTGTGTTACCCAGTAGTGTTATGTATTTTAATCAATATAGGACCACACTTCTAGATAGCAGTGTGGGTGCTATTTCTAATAAATTAATTTCTATAAGAATTGCCAAATCTCAGAAGGGAAGACTTTAGAGCTCATCTAATCTAGCATTTTCCAAACATGTCTGATAATAATAATCACCTGGGGCTGCTGTTAAAAATACAGATTCTGAGACTCCTTTCAGAAAGAGTCTTATACTGTAGACTTAGAGAGGGGGTGGGTGCTAGATAACACAGTGTATAGTGCTTTTTACAATGACTTGCAAAATCCAGAAATAGTCTAACGGCACTAGAGTTTCTCATTTTGAGATTCTATAAAAAAAATAATCAAGTCCCATCTCAAGTCAGTATCTCTCCTGTGAGCTAAAATACACTAATTCAGCTATTTTGCTCTCTACTAATAAATAAATAAAAAGATAATGCTGTCAAAGCCTAGAGAAGTTAATAATTTGAGGGAAATAGTCTAGTGGCTTACATGTATCCTCAGCTATCTGTTTTTAGGGAAGTGGATGGACCAAAGAGATTCTTAAGGAGTACATTTTTTATTCTCAAAGGAAGTTTAAACCTATTTTAACCTAGAGCAGAGTTTTAGTATGATCCTAAGATTACAGAAATCATGATTTGAGCCTAGACTTTTTTTTTCTTTTTTTGTGTTGGTGTCTCACTCTGTTGCCCAGGCTGAAGTGCAGTGGCACTCTCACGGCCACCACAGCCTCCATCTGCTGGGTTCAGGCGATCCTTCTGCCTCAGCCTTCCAAGTAGCTGGAACTACAGGCCTGCCTGGCTTATTTTTTGATTTATTATAGAGATGAGAGCGCACCAAGTTGCCCAGGCTTATCTTGAACCCCTGAGCTCAGGCAGTCCTCTTGCCTTGGCCTCCCAAAGTGCTGGGATCACAGACTTGGGCCACCGCACCCAGCTTGTCTAGACATTTTTAAGAGTAAATAAATTGAGCTGCATCAACCCTAAAAATTATTTCAGTATGACTTTTAAATTTGATGAATATAATTTTTTTATAATGTAATTCTCATGAAAATGCATTCAAAGGAATTTTTCAAGCATAGAACACAATATGCTTGATGCTACTAGAATTGTGCCAGTCTGTGACCTTGTGGGCCTCTAGGTAAGTGGAAGACAGAGCAGCCATGACTGTGTTACAAAGTCCTACAATATTAGTTTTTAAAGCCTATTGCATAAAGACAGCTCATTTCTCTTTTCTTCACCATTGTGGGAACACTTTTAAAAACTACTCTACTCATATGGAATAAGAGGACCAGGCTGCTTATAAAAACTAAAGGTTTATAGCAAGATCTCGTATTCTCATTCAATTTCTCATAATCTATTTATTTTCTCATTGGCAGACCTTGGGCAAAAATGAGTTAAGAGATTTCCCTTCATGTCTCTGTTTTGCTAACCAGCTGGATTCTCTTATAGAAATGTAGAGTAGGTTTAACTAATGATCAAAAAGTTCTTTGAAATATAAATTGTTATGGAAATGCTAAGTAGTATAAACAATTCGAGGGCAAGCATTAATAAAAGCTTCAGTGCAAGCATTTTTAAAGAGGACTAATAAAAGCTTCACGGTTCAATTAATACAGTACAACATCGGGTTTCCTAGAAGCATATGGGACCCAGAAGGCCTGCCCCTGTTTTTAAAATTTACGAACTCTTTAATGATTCACCACTTTTACTTCAGTGCATTACCCACTGTGGTGCCATTTAGTCATTAAGTAGGAAACTAAAACCAGGACAAAGCTACAAACAAATATCATACTGTCCAAGTGGGTATTTTTTCTTCAGTGTGTTCACTATGTGTTGCCATAAAAAATGCATGTCAAATGAAATAGAGGCATAGGACAAATCAAATAGGTTATAGCCTTCCCTGATGAATATGATCAGTTGACTTTTTAATGAAATACTGGTCAAATCCCATTACAAGAAGCTCTATGTAACTAACATATTTTCTGGTTCCTGGCCAATTATCTATTTCAAGTAATATTCAAGAAAAATATTCCAAAATAATAAAATAAATTAGTCCTTCGAGGTTTGTTGTAACAGAATTTGATTACAGGGTATAGTATTAACAGGAAGCACTACATGTTAAATTTGTCAATTATTGTTTTGGATGTTTTCTTTTACTACTTTAACTTCACAGTTCAGTGATTAATTCTTTTGCTATTTTCAAGTCTGAACTTCTCCATTTGATATTCAAGTTTGAAACATAAACCAGAGAAAGCATTTTATTCATTCTCCAGTTTTTGAGAGACAGTGCTTTAATAGTGAGACATAAACATTTTCCCCAAATGTTCAGTATAAATTCATTTTTCATATTTATTTGTTTTTACATTTGCTTTTCACAATTAATTTTGGTGAGTCATTCAATGTATATGTTTCTCATTGTTTTCATTATTGTAATACTACAGCAAAAAAAGCACCTCATAACATAGTTCAAACAGAAAAGGAGATTATTTTTTGATTCTATTAAGACTAAAAGGGTTTTCCTGAGTAGTGGGCTGTTCTTTTTCTTTTTTTTTTTTTGTAGTTGGAGTCTCACTCTGTCGCCCAGTTTGGAGTGCAGTGGCACACTCACCACCACCCCAGCATCAACCTACTGGGTTTCAGTGTTCCTTCCGCCTCAACCTTCCAAGTAGCCAGAATTACAGGCACGTGCTACCATGCCTGGCTAATTTTTGATTTATTGTAGAGACGAGGTCTCGCCAAGTTGCCCAGGCTGGTTTCAAACCCGCAGGCTCAGGCAATCCGCTCACCTCAGCCTCCTGAAATGCTGGGATTACAGGCTGAGCCACCGAGCCCAGCCAGCTGTTCATTTTTTAAGGTACTCTCCAGGGTCCCGGACCGTTTCCACTTGTAATTTGTTCTTCATCAAGCCATTGACCAAGATCAATGTGCAGCTCTACATCAAGCTGCTGGATGGAAAATAGAAGTGGGCTGTGTGTCAGAAGATTTCATGGGCACATCACTTCAGTTCACATTTCAAGGAGTGAAATTTAATCACACGGCCACACCTAACTGCAAAAGAGGATGGGAAATGTAGTCTAGTGGTACTCCAGGGAGAGGAGGAAATAAGTTTGGTGAACAGCTGACCAGTCTCCAGCACATTTATCTTGAAATTTTACAGCTAGGTGTGCAAATACAGTACTGCGCATAGGAGGGGGAGTATTTCATAATATACTCTTAATTAGGCCAATTATTAAAAAATTAAGTAACACTTTTTTAAATAGATAGAAACAAACTAACATCAGGGCAGATGACTTAACCTACATTTTATGAACTGCCTAAGTAAGCCTTTCTTTATGAATCATGCTGAATAGATAATGTCCTATGTAGCTATGAGACAATTCAAGTTCTTGTTTTTAGTGGGAACTCTGAAGACATGGGAATAAAATGTATGATATAGAATACTGTGTGTCCTTCATTAGTGTATAAAAGTTATGCCAGTGTATCTGAAATTATAATTATACATATGCTGAGAAGTACTTTAAATTTGATATTTACAATTCTTGCATTTGTTCTTTATTGCATTTTTGAACCCTTCCACAGTTTTAAATATCATGATGAAAAATCTAGGCCAAATGTACAGTGGTTGACAAACACCTGATCTTTCCATGAATACAATTATAAAACAACGCTAGACTGTCTATTTTCTGGAGCTCCATGAACAAAATCTTGGTACTTCTGCAAAATACACTTGTACAGCCTTTTGTTTATAGTCTTATATGGGACTTTTTATAGAAGTTTTTTTTCTGCATATCTTAGAGTTTGCTCCTAAGAGTGCTCAGATTCTTTCTGTGTTCATGTGTGTGTTTGTGTTGCATTACTATAATAATGTGAAGGGAATACAGAGATATGTATAGCCATGTAACCTGCGCTTACACTAAATAACTTTCAAAGGCCTTAATGTATGTGGTTTTCGTATATTTCTACATTTTTTTCTACTATATTTTGAGAACATCAAAATCTTCATTTATAATTTATTGTCTCTAATTTGTTGGATTGGAAAGCTAGGAACTGTGTTACATAAATTGTCAGTAGATCGTAAGTTCTGAGGAGGTGAAGGTCTCTTTTATGAGCAAAACTCATATGTTTTTTCTTACTTACTGTACTTGCATGTTAACTGCCTCACCATTCACCCCACCAATCTTATTTTCTTGATTCTTTCTGTCTTTGCTATACAGATTTACAAAATTTTGAGTTTCTAGTAGGTGAGGCATTGTTATGGTTTAAATTTTACCATGGTTTTCCTTGTAAATTATGATCAATACATTTTTATAATGCATGCACATGTGTTGATTTGTGTTGCTTTGGAGTTACTTTAATATCCAAAATGAAAGACTCATGATTGAATTATTGGTGATTTTTAAAAAATCCTTGTATTGATTTGTAGGAAATCAGGAAACTCTGTGGTAGTACAGTAACATTATTTTAAACCTTTTTATCATAACTTTCTGGCATTTGATTTATAAGGCGCTTTCCTCTTATGACAGATGGTTGCTCCTCAAATATCATTTTGTAGTTAACCTTTTCTCCCAGACTCTTAACGTCCAAGATTTTCTCTTCATATCAATATTGTAGTTACACCAGAAACTGCTCTGTGAGAGCTGGGGATTCTCCTTTGGTGTTGGAATTTGCCCTAAATATTTTGCCTTCTTTGGAATTCTGTGAGGCCTGTGAGAGAGCAAATAATCATAGTGGCACATGAATGAGCACTCATGTTTTATCTTTCACTCTCACAAGAAATTGTTGTTCTGAAGGAAATGTTGAAATGACAAATGATTATTATTTTTTTGTAGCAGAAATGAGACTTTAGTGGCGGTCTTGTAAGATTGGGTCATGACAAATTATTAATAAGAAAAACTAGTCATGAATTTTGAACTCTGTAGAAATGCAAACATGTTTTTTAAAAGCTAGCGACACCTTTTAGGTGTCTACTTTTATTGGAAATGCTACTTGACTACCTTACCTGTACAAATGGGGAAAAGCCTGGACTTTATCTTGAACCTCACTTTAAAGAATCCCTATCTGATAGGAAAGAAATATTGCAAAGCATTGTGGTTACTTGTTTGATTTGTCACTGGGATTCCAAATGTTTGCCCAGTATGTTCATGGACATAAACCTTTTTGGATGTTACTATTATTCAGGGTATACTGACGGTTGAAATACATTGTTAACCTGGTGGCTGTATATAGTTCTTTAAAAAGTCCTTTTTCCTCTCATTATATGTTGTGTTTAAAAAAGTATTATAGGCTGGGTTCAGTGGCTCAGCCTGTAATCTTGGCTTTGGGAGGCCAAGATAAATGGATTGCCTGAGCCCGCGGGTTCGAGACCCACCTGGGCAACTTGGCAAGACCTCATC
>NW_007248443.1:19930-37817 GCF_000164805.1 Carlito syrichta
CTCTACAATAAATCAAAAATTAGCCGGGCATGGTAGCGCGCGCCTGTAGTTCCAACTACTGGGAAGACTGAGTCAGGTGGATCGCCGGAGCCCGGCAGGTCGAGGCTGCGGTGGCCGGGAGTGTGCCACTGCACTCCAGTCTGGGCGACAGAGTGAGACTCCAACTCAAAAAAAAAAAGTATTATAAATAGAGATATTTTAAAAATTACTTTTAGAAAATAAAAGTATACAGTTATTAAAATTCTATTTAGGTAATTTTTATGTTATTTTTTAATGTATCTGTACCTTTGTGCCTATATAATTATGCTTTCTTTTTTATTGAAGAAAAGTTGTATGTGTCCTACTTTGGCTTTATGTTTAAAGTGAAACAATAAATTGATAAACAGATTTTAATGGGTCATGGTATGTCAATGAAAGAACCTAGAAATTAGCAGAAAAAATTCAGAAAGCCAATTATAGAAAGAAGAAAAATAATACATACCATAACTTGTGTTAGGTAATGTGTTATTGAATCTTCAAATTTCAATAAAGTATGTCAAAGTAGAGTTCATTTTCCCTTCTGTTGAGAGAACTGATAATCCGCCTACCCATCTGCCTTCCTACCTTTCTTAGTTTTCTTTCTTTTTCTTTTATTCTGCCTAACTTCAAAAAGGATTTGGGGTCTATATAAGTAAGGTTTGAAAAAGGGAATATGTGAGGAAGAAGGGAAATGAAGGGAAATTGTATAAACACTCTTATTACTTACAAATTCTGTAAAGTTGCTAGAAGAGGGATAGGTCTGTGTTTGAGCTTCCTGGTAGCAAGTGTGTTTTCCACTATGAGATTAATTTTCCCTTATCCTAAATTCACTTTAGTTACAACCTTTAAGAAACGTCAGTGCCTCTCTCTCACCTCTATTTAAGGTATTCAAGAATGCTGTACGCTTTTCAAGCCTGTCTTCCTTTTTCTCCTCAGTGAGGCCCGTTTCAGTTCACCACGCCGAGTTGCATGTCTTCCCCAGGTCTAGCTTTCCTGCCTGTTGGCTTCTGAATGCACCTTTCTTACTGCTGATGTGCCCTGTTTACTTATCCTTCCAGACAATTCCTGCTCCATTCTTCTGTGAAGCCTTCCTGGGAGGCACTGACATTTGTTACCTCTCAATTCCGGAACTTGTCTCCCCTAGTGCTGGGGTTGTCTTCTCTGACTGATTGAGCTTTTTGAGGGCAAGGGGCATCTAAGTTTCTATTTTTTTTAGTATGAAGAGAAGCAATTGGCAAATTTATTTATGGGTGCTCTATTAGTTAAGGAATATTCTGCCCCGTACTTAAAAGGAGCAAATAAACAAAGAACAAAGGAGTCTTTGTGATGGAGCTGATCACAGTGGTGCTGGGGTGTGGAATTGGGGTAGAGAAAGCAGTTGGAAATATTTGAGCAAAACCAGGCTGCTTCATTTCTGTCACGAATCACGCCCCTTTCCTTTGTTTCTTCTTATTTACTCACTTGTTGACGTTGTTCTTTTCACTGTTTCTTTGAATGACACACATTTGAGATATTCTTTTGCCTCCATTTAGTGCGATTTACTGATTCTTCCCCCACCCCTTCTAAGGTTACCTGTCTTGCAGGAGGTTGGTCATTGTTTGCAAGATGTGTGGCTTCATACTGAGCTCCTTAGACGTGGAGAAGTTGCTAAGTTTGGGTCTGCTTTAGCTAGCATGGTGATAGAAGCCAACCAACCACACACTTTCCTTTTTGTAACTTGGACCTCTCCCTGTTCCGAAGCTTATAAGTTACCACCTTCCCCAAATACACACTGTCATTGAGAATGGTGGAAAGAGGGAAAAGATTTTAAACTGTGGTTAAGCAGGAGATGGTTTTAAGTTGGTTTGGAATTCATTGGTCTAACACTCTTTACACTTCCAAAAATGAGTGCAGTTTTTGCATACTGGATAAGTAACAATGACTTTTTAATGTATGAGGCTTCTGAGGACTTTTAGTAAGATATTTAAAAGGAAAAACAACTGGTTTAAAATTCATGACTTTTCAATCTATGTATGGTTTCAATTCCTCTTATTTAAGATGAAGAACTTATAAACACAATATGACATAGGAGTTGAAGTTTTCATAAAGATTGCATTAGGATCTTTAGCTTTCTATGAGTCTCCATTAAAGATGTGTTTTTGGCTGTATTCTTTGATAGAGTTGCAGTATGGCAGTTGATGGGAATGGACTCTCTTACTTTAGAATATAACTAGTCCACTGGAGTTTTTTCATACTTGCTCAAGAAGTTCATTTTTCCAAAGACCAGGGAAAGAACAGATGTAGAACAGGCAGGCACTGCATATCTTTCGCTCAGAGCTCTCTGGAGAACCTCTTTGGGCGGGCTTTTGTTTGCCACACACATAACAAGTATGTCATTATTGAATGATGCAATGGTCCAGCCTCCTGTGGGGTAGCATCCACTGACAACAATGCCATAACCCATTTGTTGATTGCAAACTCCCTGAATCTACAGGGACTTGGCCGAGTCTAAATGAATGACTAATTCTTAAACTACAAGGTAAAGCTGAGGTCCTAAGGGAGGAGGGACATGTTAAAAGTTGGCTGTTTATTTTACTTGTCATAAATACAGGATCATTAAGGAGATGTTTACATCCTGTTGGGGTTATGTGTTCTTTTTTTAAATTTTAAATTTGGAGTACATGCAGTACAAATTTGTTTCATAGGTATATCGTGTGATGGTGAAGTGTGGCTTCTATTGAACTCGTCGCCCAAATAGTGAGCATGGTATAACATGTAGTTTTTCAACCTTTATCCCCCTCCTTCTCTCTCCTCTTTAGGAGTTCCCAGTGTCTGTTGTTCTAATCTTTATGTTTGTGTGTACCCAGGTTTAACTCCAACTTATGAGTGAGGACATGTGATATTTGATTTTCTGTTTCTGTGATAATTTGCTTACAATAATGGTTTCTAGCTGCATCCCTCTTGCTGCAAAGGGCATGATTTTATTTATTTTTATGGCTAAGTTGTAGTCCATAGTATATATGCACCACATTTGCTTTATCTGGTCCACTGTTGATGGGCACCATGTCTTTGCTGTTGTGAATAGTGTTGCAATAAACTTATGAGTGCAGTTTTTTTTGGATAAAACAATGTTTTCCTTTGGGTATATACCCCATAATGGGATTGCTGGGCTGAGTGGTAATTCTATTTTTAGTTCTTTGAGAAATCTCCAAATTGCTTTCCACAGGGGCTGAACCAATAGTGTCTGAATGTTCTCTTTTCTCCATAACCTTGTCAATATCTGTTGTTTTTTGACTCATTAGTAATAGCCGTTCTGACTAGTGTGGGATGGTATCTCATGGTGGTTTTGATTTGCACTTCTCTGATAAGTGATGTTGAACGTTTCTTTTCTTTGTTGGCTGCTTGTATGTCTTCTTTTGAGAAGTGTCTGTTCATGGGGATTATATGGTTTTTTTCTCGTCAATTTATGTTCTTTATAGAATCCTTATAGATTCTGAATATTAGCTTTTTGTTGAATGAATAGTTCACAGATATTTTCTACCATTCTGTGTATTGACTATTTACTTTATCATAGTTTCTTTTGCTTGTTAGTTCAATTAGGTCTCACTCATCAATTTTAATTTTGCTGCATTTGCTTTTGAGGATTTGGTTATAAATTTGTTGCCTAGGCCAGTGTCCAGAAGGATGTTTCCTAGGTTTTCTTCTAGGAATTTTTATAGTTTGAGGTCCTATATTTAAGTCTCGAGTTCATCTTGAGTTATTTTTTGTGTATGGTGAGAAGTGGGAATCCAGCTTCATTTTTTGGAATATGGTTAGCCAGTTTTCCCAGCACCACTTATTGAGCAGGGTGTCCTTTCCCTAATGTTTATTTTTGTCTACTTTGTTGAAGATCAGTTATTTGTAGGTGAGTGACTTTATTTCTGGGTTCCCTATTCTGTTCCATTGGTCTATATGTCTATTTGTGTACCAGCACCATGCTTTTTTGGTTACTGTAGCCTTGTAGTAAAGTTTGAAGTCCAGTAATGTGATGCCTCTGGTTTTGTTCTTTTTGCCTAGGATTACTTTGGCTGTCTGAGCTCTTTCTTATTTCCATGTGAATTTAAGAATTTTTTTCTAATTGTGTGAAAATGACATTGGTAATTTGATAGGGATTACAGTGAATCTATAGATTGCTTTTGACAGTTTGGGAATTTTAGCTGTTGATTCTTTCAATCCATGAACATGGAATGTTTTTCCATTTGTTTGTGTTATCTTTGATATCCTTCAGCAGTGTTTTGTATTTCTTGTTGTAGAGATCTTTCACCTCCTTGGCTAGATGCATCCCAAGGTATTTTTGTCTGTGTGTTTGTGTGTGTGTGTGTGTGTCTACTGTAAATGGGATTGTGTTCTTGATTTGGTTCTCAGCGACTGTTGTTGGTGTATAGACATGACACTGATTTTTGATTGTTGATTTCGTATCCTGAGGCTTTACTGAAGTTGTTTATCAGGTCTAAGAATCTTTTGGTGGAGTCTTTAGGGTTTTCTGGTTATAAAATCATATACTCTGTGGAGAGAGAGAATTGGACTTTCTGTGATTATTTGGAATGAGATAGGACTTTCTATTCTTATTTGGATACCTTTTAGTTCTTTGTCTTGCTTGATCACTCTGGCCAGGGCTTCCAGTCCTAGGACTTCCTATGGTGAAGAAGCTTTCTACTTCTGCTTTTTGTATATTCCTTACCCTTTTCCATGCCCCACTCCTAAGGGGGAAAAAGGTGTTCTTACTCATTGGGTCTAAATAAACCTATATGTCTTTGCTTTTGAATATTATATTACCTTATCTATCTATTAATGAAAAATTACACAAATGTGTATTTAAAGTTACTAGTAAAAGTCCAAGTACTTAAACCCAGTTTGAAAACATCTGCCATCTATGTGTTATTTACTGTCTTCCTTTGTTCCAGTTTCCTCATTTGAAAAATATCATGAATTTGTTATATTGTTAATAAAAGATATAATTGAAAGAGAGAGTAAAGTATCAGTGTTCATTTGAAGTTATCACATAAATTTGACCTTTTCTCCCCCCTCAACTGTGACATGTAACTCTCCTTTTGTGAATGTTATCATGAAATCTAATGTCTATAGTTATTTCTATACTAATATGATTGATGCCTTAAGCCATCAGTTTTTGGTTCTATCACAATCCAGATTTATCTCTGTCTCAAGGTTTGTTCACTTTTGAGCAAATAGAATCATACCATCCCCCTTTTTTATTATATTCCAGCTCCCTGTTTTATCCCACCCTCCATAATGAGTGACTTGGTTGCCGTGCTTCACCCTTTGGTGTGTTTTTATGCCATTTGTCGTGCCATTTCTTGTGAGTAACCCCTATCCCTCACTTACCACATGGACATTTAGTACTGTAAATTGATTACATCTGGCTTAATGGAAATATTTGTCATGCATATCTTGCTGGACATTGTACTTGCAACTTTGTCTTGTCATTTTTGTCAAATGATTTTTTTGGTGAATTTTTTTTGTCAGATCAGATATGTCACTGATAACATTGGTAAATATGAGAGATTTATACTGTTTCTATCTTGTGGCCATAGAAGAGGTTTATTTGGTGCCCAGATTTTGATCAGAGAGTCACAGAACTATCTATATGATGTAAAAGGCAGCATAATACTTTGGAAAGAAGTAAGAATACCAGAAGGAGCCAGGAAATCCATATTAGAAACCCAGCTCTGTTCTAACTAACTTTGGTCCTTTGAATGATACTTTACCTTACCTCTCTGGATATCAGTTCACCATCTTGTTACTTTCCTGTGACTGCTGTAACAAATGGGGTATATCACCAACTGGGTGATTTAAGACAAGACATATTGATTTTCTTAGTTTTAGGAGACATACATCTAAAATGAATTTCACTAGGCTGAAATCAAGGTGTTAGCAGGCCCTTGCTCCCTCCAGAGACTTGGGGGGGAAATCTGTTTCTTGCCTCTCCTAACTTAAAGTGGCTGCCAGCTTTCCTTGGTTCGCAGCTGCATCGTTTTAATCTTTGCCTCCCAGGTCACACTGCCTTCTTCTCTTCTGTGTTTGTCAAGTCTCCCTCTACTTCCCTCGTATATGAATACATGTGATTTCACTTAGGGCCCACCTGGGTAATCTGAGATCATCTCCCTATCTCACGGTCTTTAATCACATCTGTGAAGTTCTTTTTTGGCTATATAAAGCAGTATTCACACATTTTGGGGATAAGTATGTGAATATCTTCTGTGGGAGAAGATTGTTATTAAGCTACCAAACACTTGAAATAATTTCTGAAGTCATGAGGGCTTGTACTTTTTCTTCACACATTTACTGTTTGTTTCATTCATTCACTCATTTGCCAAACTTTTATTTCATGCCCACTATGTGCCAGATGCTATTCTAGGTGTTAAGAATAGCCCACTAATCGTGCCTTTAATAAGTTCATTAATTTTTTGTCAAAATTATAGAATAAATGCTGTGATAAAAGTAAGAAAGACAACTTAATTCAGGCCATTGGATTAATTATTTTTATGTCTTCTTTTACATATTTATAGAGCACAAGCCTCCATCATGCCTCAGTGGTTATATATTATTTCACCACCTATAGAGATTATGTGTAGCCTGTGGATCAGAAAGTGTTTTGCAGGGGGCAAAGCATATATCAGCTAAATTAAATTAAAAAGAATGTTTTGGGTACAAAAATAATGCATAGCATCTTGCCCCCCCCCCCAAGAAATTTGTGATTGTATACCATTATTATCAGCCCTGGCTGCACATCAACAGCAAATCATTAAAACTACCTATGTTTGTTTTTCCCACTCCACCTTGTTCTTGGTTCGGGGATGAGTACAGGTTTTTTGGGGTTATTTTTTCCCCCAAAGCTCATTAGAAGATTCTTACATGCTGATAGCACTTAACACAGAGTACCTCTGATCTCATAGAAGAATAGAAAAAGAAATACACAAGTGCTGATAAAAATGCAAGACAATGCTATAACTTTTATTAGGATCTATAGAAACAAAATGAAGTGGATACTCAGAAGAGGATGAAGCCATACCTGGTTCAAGGAAAATTTGGAGAAGGAAGTATTTGGCATGTCTTACATGGATGTGTAAGATTTCAACAGGCATCAATTAGGGGAGGTTGAGGGAGGAGACTCCACAGAGGCCTGGAGTTGGGGAAAGGGATGGATCATGGATGGCAGCAGGGGCCTCAGGCCAACATCTAGGCACTTAATTCTACTTCTGCTGAAACTTTCTGGCCTAGAACCCTGAAGAGTCTGAGAATTCTAAATTAAAACCTGGCTTTCCTGGTCATCATGAAAGTATATTTTTCAGGAGAGGAGGGTCGAATATATTTTGACAGGTGATATAGATTGATTTATAATTTAAAAAAATTTAGAAATGTGAAAGCTGGGCTTCTATTTGTACTCTTGCTCTAGATCCTGTAAGTATTAGGAGCAGGCTTCAGTGAAAGAAATAAAACTGGAAAGGAAGGTTTGATTTATAATGTTTTAAAAGCTGGACACAGTGGCTCAAGTCTGTAATCCCAGCACTTTGAGAGGCTGAGAAGAGAGGATTGCCTGAGCTCAGAGGTTCGAGACCAACCTGGGTAACTTGGTGAGCCCTCGTATCTACAATAAATCAAAAAATTATCTAGACATGGTGGTAGTCACCTGTAGTTCCAGCTACTTGGAAGGCTAAGGTGGAAGGATCTCCTGAGCCCAGTGGGTTGAGGCTGTGGTGGCCATGAGAGTGCCACTGTACTCCAGCCTGGGTGACAGAGTGAGACTCCAACTAAAAAAAAAATGCTTTAAAAGAAGAATAGCCGGGGACTCCTGAAGATGGCGATGGCATAGGTGGATCCGTGAGACACTCTGAACGTGAGTTCCCCAAAACACTCTTACTTTTCTCCCTGCAACCCCCTGCCCATTGCCAGCCGCACTGGTACGAGACCAGGGGACTTTTGGTCCCACGCAGGACCAGATCTTGCGGCCTGGCTGCCACTGCTCCACTATATATGTGATTCCTGCCGGCTGGGGAATCCCGAATCCCGAATCTCCACTGCCTCCCTGGCTACATCGTCACGACCAGCACCCAGCACCAAGCTGCCGGTCACCCAGGGAGGCTCTGGGCACCCGCCCCTCAGAGATACCAGTCCCCTTTCTGGCTGAAGTGCCCTGTGAGGGACCCAGGGCCACCACCTGCCCTTTGGAGCTTTGGAGATCTGGAGCCCTGGGCCCACCCTGGCTGAGGCACTCAGCATGCCACCTCAAGCCTGTGTAAGGGAGCAGAACCCCAAGCTTGCATAAGGTGCTTATCGGAGGCTCCCAGCTCCAGAGGAGGGAACACCCAACCTTCTCCTCCACTCCAGCAGGTGGTATCCCGGATCCAGCACCCAGCTGTGTAACTGGTCCCGCCTAGAGACCCACATGAGCATCTCTAAAAGTGAAAGTAAAACTACCACCTCCACCATTTTCAAGGCAGACTTGCATCGCCCCGTGCACCTATCAGAGCCTACCCCTCGGTTCCTACGGTGACATCATTAAGCAGGAGACAAAGCCCCTCCCCTACGCTGAACAGACTGAGATAACTAAGAGTTACAGACTGCCAAGGCAACAGGCTAGCTGCCTGCAACAAAAACAGAGAGGAGAGGTGGGAGATCAGAGCTCAAGGGACTTTAGCCACTACTGGACGAGAGAAAAATCTACACAAATGAAGAAAAAAACAAAAGAAGAATATGGGTCTCTCCCAGACACCTGGGAGGGCAAACACTGAGAAAACTGACTTCGGAATGCAAACAATAAAGAGCCCCCAGAATGACTGGTCTCAAAATACAAACCTAGACATCAAGACATTAATGGAGAGATTGAAAAGAATTGAGGAGACTCAAGAAGAAACAAGAAAGGAGCTGATATCTGAGATAACAGTAATAAAGAATACTGTGAATGAAATAAATAACAAACTGATAAGCATGGAAAGCAGAATTACCCAAGCAGAAGAAAGAATCTCAGAACTTGAGGACCAAAATATAGAACTAACCCAAACTCTCAAAAACACAGAAAACAAGCTCAAAAAGACAGAAAAAAACCTTCAAGAGATGAGCAATTACCTCAAGAGGCCTAACATAAGAGTAATTGTTCTTCCTGAGGCAGAAAGAGAGACAGAGACCACACTGGAACAAACCTTCCATAAGATCATTTAAGAAAACTTCCCTTATCTAATCAATGATGCAAAAACTCAAACACAAGAGATTCAGAGAACTCCTGAAAGACAACAAATGAGAAAACCAACTCCTAGACACACAATAATTCATCTAAACAAAGTAGGCATAAAAGAAAAAATCCTAAAAGCAACAAGAGAAAAAGGCCAGATCACCTACCATGGAAAACCAATTAGAATAGCAGCAGATTTATCTACAGAAACCCTGCAGGCTAGGAGAGCTTGGAGCCCTATCTTCAAAGTCCTAAAAGATAAACAATTTCAACCAAGAATAACCTACCCAGCCAGATTAAGCTTCATCAATGAGGAAGAATTAAAATCTTTCCCAGATATCCAATCCCTAAGAACTTATGCTGTCACTAAACCACCTCTACATGAAACACTTAAGAAAATACTAAACACAGAAGAAAAGGGGAAAAAAGAGCAACGTTCTTCACAAGAGTAGAGGAAAAAGAATAAAATACACATGAACCAACCCCCAAAACAAAAGAAAGACAATAAACCAAGTGGAAGAACAACTCTATAAGAACTCTATGATAGGGACGAACTCTCACATTTCAATAATTAGCCTGAATGTGAATGGACTAAATGAACCACTGAAAAGAAATAGAATGGCAAAATGGATAAAATATCACCAGACAACAATATACTGCCTTCAAGAGACCCATCTCACTAGAAAGGACATGCACAGACTCAAAGTAAGAGGATGGGAAACAAATTTTCAGGCAAATGGAACACAAAAGAAAGGAGGAGTCATGATCCTAATTTCAGACAAAATACCATTTAAGCTATCAAAAATTAAAAAGATACAGAGGGCCACTACATAATGATAAAAGGTTCACTCCATCAACAAGAAATATCTATCCTAAACATATATGCACCTAACATAGGTGCACCAACTTTTATAAAACAACTCCTAGGAAAAGAAAGAAAGATATTGACTCTAACACCATCATAACTGGGGACTTTAATACCCCACTCACAACCCTCAACAGATCACTGGGACAAAAAATCAGCAATGAGATCCGGAACCTCAATGTGACTCTGGACCAAATGGACTTAATTGAGACCTACAGAACACTCCATCCAAAGACCAGAGAATACACATTCTACTCATCACTGCATGGAACGTATTCCAAGATCGACCACATAATTGGCCATAAATCAATCATAAGCAAATTTAAAAGGACCGAAATTCTACCATGCACCTTCTCGGACCACAGTGGAATAAAAATAAACATTAACACCAACAAGGTCCCCCCCAAACCCACAAAGACATAGTCACTAAACAGCATGATACTGAACAACTCCTGGATCAATGATGAAATCAAAACAGAGATCAAAAGATAACTGGAAACAAATGAAAATGACGAAACATCTTACTAAAATCTCTGGGACACCTTAAAAGCTGTAGTAAGAGGGAATTTATATCCCTACAAACACACATGAAGAAAATGGAAGGAGCACAAATTAATAGCCTAACAAGCCACCTAAAGAAGCTGGAAAAGCAAGACCACAAAAACCCTAATTTCAACAGAAGAATCCAGATCACCAAAATAAAAGCCCAAATCCAGGACATAGGAGACCAAAGACAATACAAAAAATCCAAAAAAAAAGCTGGTTCTTTGAAAGGATAAACAAGATTGATGGTCCCCTAGCTAGACTGACCAAGAAAAAGAAAGAAAAAACCCAAATAAGCACAATCAGAAACACAAAAGATGAAGTCACATCTGACCTTGAAGAAATACAAAAGATCATCAGAGACTACTATGTACACTTGTATGGAAACAAACTTGAAAACCTCAAGGAAATGGAGGGCTTTCTGTCATCACACAACCTTCCTAGGTTGAATCAAGAAGAAATTGAGACCCTAAATAGACCAATAACAATCAAGGAAATTGACTATGTAATAAGAAAACTACCTACAAAAAAAAAAGCCCTGGACCAGATGGCTTTCCAGCAGAATTCTATAAGACATTTAAGGAGGAACTGATTCCAATCCTACTGAAGCTATTTTAGGCGATTGAGAAAGATGGAACCCTCCCCAAATCATTTTATGAAGCTAACATTACATTGATAGCCAAGCCAGGTAAAGATCCAACAAAAAAAGAGAACTATAGGCCAATATCTTTGATGAACATAGACGCTAAAATTCTCAACAAGATCCTAGCAAACCGGATTCAACAACACATCTCAAAAATCATCCATTATGACCAAGTAGGCTTCATTCCTGGGATGCAAGGCTGGTTCAACATTCGTAAAACCATAAATGTAATTAAATACATCAACAGATGTCAAAACAAAAACCACATGATTATATCATTAGATGCAGAAAAAGCTTTTGGTAAAATCCAGCACCCCTTCTTGATAAAAACCCTCGAACATCTAGACATACAAGGAACATACCTCAAAGTAGTAAAAGTCATCTACGAGAAACCCACAGCCAGCATACTCCTAAACGGACAAAAATTGGAACCATTTCCCCTGAAAACTGGAACAAGACAAGGATGCCCACTCTCACCCCTCCTGTTCAATATAGTATTGGAAGTCCTGGCTAGAGCAATCAGAGATAGAAGGCAATCAGTGGTATTCAAATAGGAAAAGAGGAAGTCAAATTATCTCTCTTTGCAGATGACATGATTGTGTACCTTGAAAACCCAAGAGAATCTGTCAAAAACCTCCTTACACTGATAAAGGCCTTTGGCAAAGTCTCAGGATATAAAATAAATGTGCAAAAACAATCACATTTCTTTACACCAATAATAAACAAACAGAAACCCAAATAAGAAGCACAATTCCATTCACAATAGCCACAAAAAAAAATGAAATACCTTGTCATCTTCCTAACCAGAGACGTGAAAGACCTTTACAATGAAAACTACAAAACTCTGCTCAAAGAAATCAAAGATGACACAAACAAGTGGAAAAATATCCCATGCTCATGGATTGGAAGAATCAACATTGTGAAGATGTCCATCTTACCTAAGGCAATCTACAGATTCAATGCAATACCTATCAAATTACCAGCAACATTCTTCTCAGACCTAGAAAAAACAACACAGGAATTCATATGGAAACACAAACGACCAAGAATAGCCAGAACAATCCTCAGCAAAAAAAAAACAAAGCAGGTGGTATCACATTACCAGACTTCAAACTTTACTATAAAGCTACAGTCATCAAAACAGCTTGGTATTGGTATAGGAACAGGCATATAGATCAATGGAATAGAATTGAGATTCCAGAAGCAAAACCTCAATTTCTCAACCAACTCATCTTCGACAAATCCTCCACCACCTATCACTGGGGAGAGGAGAACGAATTCAGTAAATAGTGCTGGGAAAACTGGCTGACTACATGCAGAAGATTGAAACAGGACCCCTATCTGTTTCATAGACAAAAATTAACTTCAAATGGATCAGAGACCTAAATGTAAAACCTCAAACCATAAGAACCTTAGAAAATGAAGGACATACCCTCATGGAAATCAGAACTGGCATCCAATTCCTGAACAAAACTCAAAACCCACAGGCCATAAGGGATAAGATAGACAAGTGGGACCTCATTAAGCTGACAAGCTTCTGCAAAGCCAAAGAAACCATCAAGAGAGCAGGAAGACAGCCTATAGACAGAGAAAAAGTATTTACTAACTCCAGGTCTGACAAAGGCTTAACATCTTGGATCAACAAGGAACTCAAACGTGCTGAAAAGAAAAAAACAAACAACCCCATTATAAAATGGGCAAAAGATATGAACAGACACTTCACAAAGGAAGACATCCGAGCAGCCAACAAACACATGAAGAAATGCTCAATCTCACTAATCATCAGGGAGATGCAAATCAAAACCACACTGAGATACCACCTAACTCCAGTCAGAATGGCAATTATCAATAACTCAAAAAATAATAACTGTTGGAGAGGGTGTGACGAAAAGGGGACACTCCTACACTGTTGGTGGGAGTGTAAACTAGTGCACCCTGTGGAAAGCAGTGTGACGATTCCTAAAAACTCTAAACATCAACCTCCCATATGACCCTGCAATCCCCCTACTGGGAATATACCCTGAAGAACTCAAATCACTCTATAAAAAAGATACCTGCACACGAATGTTTATCACAGCATTGTTCACAATAGCAAGAACCTGGAACCAACCATGCTGTCCATCAAAAGAGGACTGGATTAAAAAAATATGGTACATATACATGATGGAATACTATGCAGCCATAAAAAGAACAAAATCATGAATTTTACAGCAACCTGGATGGAGCTAGAGCCTATAATACTGAGTGACCTCTCACAGAAACAAAGATCTGAGTGTCACATATTCTCACTCCTATAGTGGACCTTGATCATCCAACACACTACCATAAGAAAATGACTGACAGTGGTGGGGAACCATGGGGGGGATGGGACTAATGGCAGTAAACATCTGTCTGGGGATGGGGAGACAACTGTTATCAACAAGGGGGCCTAAATGTAGCATATTTGTATACCTAACCCTTAACTGTACCCCACAATATCAAAATAAAAAATATTGATTAAAAAAAAAAGAGAAGAGTAGCCAGGATATGGTGATTGACTGGAAGACAGGCACACTGAGAAGTAGCAAAGGTAATTTAGAAGTTCAAAAATGATGGTATTATTAATGGACATGAGGGATACTGAAAGATAGCTAGTGCTTGTTGAGTTCTTCCCATATGTCAGGGGCTTTTATCATTGCATTTTCTATATGTCGTTGAATTACTTTCATAGCCTTTAAAGTAGGTACTATTCTTATTTCCATTTTACAGATAGGGAAATTGAAATTTGAAGAGATTATTATCTTGCTCTCTATCAAGGTCTCAAAGTAAATTGAGTGGAATGTCTAGCACTTGGGTCCAGGTATCCTAATTCTAGAGTTTGTATTGTAAACCCCAGTTCTATGAGTCATCAGGAGGTTAGCTGGAGAGTAAAGCTGATGAGAAGTTAGACCCAAAGATTGGAGTTTAAGAATCATCAGAAGAGAGGTCGTAGTCAAAAACACAGGTAGCATCAAATCAGCAAGCATCACCACATCCATTAAAAGATGCAAGAAAGAGAGAAGAGTAGGCGGATGAGGACCAAGTCTCTTGGAAACTTCCATGGCAGTATCTTATGAGGGGAGACCCCCAAACACCCAGAATTTATTTATAAAAAACTGTGTATTTATTCTTACATGTTTAAACTTCAGTTACCTTCAAAGTCCTCTCCGTTTGATGCAATATACCTAGCAAGATGCTTTTTCTGGCCAGGCTCAGTGACTCAGCCTATAATCCCAGTACTTTGGGAGGCTGAGGCATGTGGATTACCTGAGCCCGCGGATTCGAGAACAGCCCGGGGAACTTGGTGAGACCTCGTCTCTACAATACGTAAATAGTAATAAAAAAAATATTAGCCGGGCGTGGTAGCTTGTGCCTGTAGTTCCAAGTACTTGGAAGGCTGAGGCAGAAGAATCACCGGAGTCTAGCAGGCCAAAGCTGGGGTGACTGTGAGTGTGCCACTGCACTCCAGCTGGGTGACAAAGTGAGACTACAACTCAAAAGAAGAAGAAGAAGAAGAAGAAAAAAAAAGATGCTTTTCCACTGTGCAAAACAGTTTTTGAATTCATCCATTTTGATACCTTTTAGTGCTTCTTCCATTTTCTGTTTCGCTTCTTCCACATTGGCAAAACATTTCCCTTTGGGGCCATTTCTCATCTGAGGAGACAAAAAAAAGTTGCTCAGGGTGAGATCGGGTGAATAGGGAGGGTGGGACACAGGAGTCATGCCATTTTTGGTTAAAAACTGATAAGCACTCAGCGCGTGGGCAGGTGGGCTTGTAAATTACCCATCATGTAATGGGCAAATGTATTTAAAGAATCTCCAAAAAAAATGCACTGAAGTTGAATGCAGCCTCTCCCAACAATGCTAGCTGGTACACTGATGCCAGTGGGTTCCTAGAACACTTACTCAGCAAGGAAGCCTACACTACAAGGGACCCGCTAGCCAAAAGATAATTCTGGGTTTTTTTGGGTTTCCTCTCGTATCCCTTTTTATGACTGCCATACACTTTACATATGGCTTATTTTTTTCTAAAAGAGAGAGAGAGAGAGAGAGAGAGAGAGAGAGAGAGAGCCTTGAATATTTAAATAAGTAAATGAACAAGTCTCTCACCACTAAATTTTTCTACCTGTGCTTAAGATTCTACCTATTTAATAATTACAACAGCTTGAAGGAGATAGTTCTAAACAGTTTTCTCAGCTTGTGTTGCCTATTTTTGTGAACCTGATTCAGTTTCAAATTCTTAAAGTCTTTCTTAGATTCCACCTTACTTCATCTTTTCCCCAGCAGAAGATGGCTACTTTTGGAGAGGTTATACTAGCATAAGAAGATTGGCAGAACAGCTCTCTATTTTTGTCATTTTACATAGTTTGTAAATTAAGATATTAAAGCAACAATTAATACATATATGATGACATATCTTGAACTGTTGACTGTCTTTTTCCTCTTCCTCTCATGGTGCCCTGAAACTTATTTCATTCTACCATCCTCACAATGAGTGTACATAAAAAGGTACTACTAAATAATGCAGAAAAATAAAATTATTGCCTTTAAAATATATGCATTACATTCTTTTTTGCTACTTTTCATTTCAGATTGAGTATCTCTTTGTTGAAATGCTTGGAACCAGAAGTGTTTTAGACTTCAGAGTTTTTTTAAATTTTGGAATGTTTTCATATATAATGAAATATCTCTTGGGGTTAGGGCCCAAGTCTAAACATGAAATTCATTTATATTTCATATGCACCTTATTCACATATTTTTAATAATTTTGTACATGAAACAATGTTTGTATACATGAGGTCAGATGTGGAATTTTCTACTTGTGGTATCCTGTTAGTGCTCAAACTGTTCAAATTTTGGAGCATTTTAGATTTCAGATTTTTAGGTTAGGGATATTCCACCTGTATTACTAGATCAAGTTTCCTATGGTTATCCTGTTCGTTTTTTTTTTTTTTTTTTTTGAGTCAGAGTCTCTGAAACCTTGACCTCCTGGGCTCGGGCCAGCCTTCTGCCTCAGCCTCCCAGTTAGCTGGGACCACAATGCCCCACTAAGTTTTAAAAATATTTTGTAGAGATGAGGCCTTGCTATGTTGTTCAGGCTGGTCTTGAACTCCTGGGCTCCACAATCAGAATCGAACATATTCATTGGAAAGGTTTAGAGAATTGAATAAACGGATTTCAGAATAGCTAAATGGTTATGTCAAATATTTTAATGTTACAGTGCTGTACTTTTTATGTTGGTTTTTAAGTGAAATTTCTAATTTCAATTATTATAAAATTAGCCTCATACCTAATCTCTTAAAAATACTGAAGAGCTCACTCTAGTTCATGTCCTGCATGTCCTATTCTTTCTAGTACTATCTTTGAGTTGCTATGTAAAATGTGGTCTTTCTACATAATTCATCCCACCTAACTTTATTAGGAAAATTAATGGAATGGAAGTCTCACAAAAGCATTTGATTAGAAGCAAGGGAAATCAAACTCACTTGTAATAAAGGTCAAGGTTGGCTTTCAGAGCAAGTGATTTTATGGTTAGAAGAAGAATAGCTTTATTTAGAGTCAGCAATCAACAAGACAAGAAGTCCACTGGTTGTTTGAATGACATCAAGGAGGCTAATTATTCTTAATTTGGACTATGCATTTAAAGTACCTGGAGAACAGCCGGGCTCGGTGGCTCAGCCTGTAATCCCGTGCCTTTGGGAGGCTGAGGTGAGTGGATTGCCTGAGCCCGCGGGTTCGAGACCCGCCTGGGCAGCGAGACCTCATCTCTACAATAAATAAAAAAATCAGCCGGGCATGGTAGCACGTGCCTGTAATTCCAGCTACTCGGAAGGCTGAGGCGGAAGGATCGCCGGAGCCCAGCGGGTCGAGGCTGCAGTGGCCGGGAGCGGCCACTGCACTCCAGTCTGGGCGACAGAGTGAGACTCCGACTCAAAAAAAAAAAAAGTACCTGGAGAACTAAAAGCAAAAGCAAAATCTGAACCAGGACTACCACTTCAATGATACTGACTTAATTTGACTTATAGGAGGCTTAGGCATGAGTATTCATTAAACCTCCAAGGTGACTATAATGTACAAGCATTGTTGAAAACCACTATTAAAGGAAACATCAGGAAAATACAAAACAACAGGATAATGTAAATACACACAAAATCCTTACAATTTAGGATATGACATATCCTTTCTAAAAGAGGAAATATTGTCTAATTAGTTATGGAAACTAAACTTTTAGTCTCATTTGAAAAGCAGACAAATTAATCTCATTTAAATATTGTTACAGGGATAAGAAAGTATGCATTTATGTTTTCCAAAAAGTTTCTTTTTTCCTGTTTGTATCTAAACTTACTTATTTTCTTAGATTCAGCATTATTGAATCTCAACTATGGGCCTACTTTCCTGCCACCCCCACTTTATTCCAATATATGAATTAAATCTAAATTAATGTACAAATGAATAATTTAAAATCAGTGGAATAAATGGGACACTTGCAGTCAATGAAAAATTCAGTGATTATCTTGGGATTCTTTCTTTCTTTCTTTCTTTCTTTCTTTCTTTCTTTCTTTCTTTCTTTCTTTCTTTCTTTCTTTCTCTCTCT
>NW_007248443.1:37960-90093 GCF_000164805.1 Carlito syrichta
CCTTCCTTCCTTCCTTCCTTCCTTCCTTCCTTCCTTCCTTCCTTCCTTCCTTCCTTCCTCCTTAGGGAAAGCATGGTTCCTGCTACAAAATGGTTATTTTGTGCACAGTATCTTGATCATTCTGGGTCTGGGTTACCTTTTCTGCAAAACTTGGATATCACATGTTGTTTGAATAGCAATTACCATTTCTTGAGTGTTCATTATATTTCAGATCCTAAGTGTACTACGTGCTTTACAGGTGATAACTTATTTAATCAGAGTAAAAACCCTGTGGAATAAAGACTGTTTGCTAAAATCCTATTTTAAAGATGAGAATCCAAACCTTAGAGACTTGTCTAAGGTTAACGTGCCTCAAGTTATACATACATTTAGTTAGGGACTGGGCCAGGATGTGAATTCAAGCACTATGCCCAGTGGTAACAAGGTAACAGTAACCCTCTGTGAAGGCACGTTTTTATGTTTAGATGGCTGGTTAGGACTAAAATTAAAGCTTGTGCTTTCTTTACAGGGAAGATTTCCAGAAAGACAGTCCTGTTATTTCCCAACTGAACAGCAGACTTTTCTGTTGAAGCTAACAAGGAACAGGTGCACTGCTGGTGCTAGCATCCACCACAGGCACTGGTCTTGCGGTGGGCATGATGCTGGTTGGCTTCTGAGGAAGGAGCATTATGCTTAAAGCTTCCCGAAGAAGCCCGGAAGACTCTGCTCCACTCTTTCAAATCTTAGAGAAAACGTTGGGGTGGGGGTGGGGGGTTGAAGAAGAGACCGCCTCTGGATTAACATGAATCGGCTTGATGAATGCGGGGAGTAGGAAGCCCTGCAACCTTGTGGTCAAAACATCTTAATTAAATTCGTGGCTCTGCTGTTTCTGCCCTGAAAGTCACTCAACTTTTCTGAATCTCAGTTTTCTCATCTTTGAAATGAAAAGGATGACATGGTAACCGAATTCCTTACTTCAAGGGGCTCAATACCAAATAAAAGAATGTTCCATAAACATTCTAAATATAGCGATCGATGATTTTTAAAAATTGTTCATGTTAATAAAGCAACTTTTTGCTTTCTATTTGGCAGCCTTTATGTATCTTACATGTAGAATAAAACTAGAACATTTTTTTTTACTCTATAATACTACTTGAATTAGATTACTCTTGAACACTTGGGCTGACTTTTACTTCCCCCAAGTATTCAAAGCCCCTAGGCATTTAAGCAGTCTCCAAGTGAACCAATTACTGCCTAATGGCCAAGTCCCATGGTCTTTTCTAGTCTTCAGTGGAATTGTTATAGCAGTAGTTATTCATTCATTCAACAAATATATATTAAGTGTCTATTGTTTGTATGTCTGGAATGGAAATAAAAGTCAGTGAAAATAAAAGCAGACAAATATGAAAGTGTCTATTAAGCACCTAATATGGACCAAGTGTTACATATAACCTCAATGAATCCTCACAGCAATCCTGCAATATAATTTTTACTAGTATTACTTATAAATGAAGATATTGATGTTTAGAAATTTTAAGGGACATGTCCAGCACCTCTTAGCAAGGCGATGATAGAACTGGGATTAAAACCCTATCTCCTCTTCTAGCAATCGGTCTTTCTTTTGACCATTTGAATATTAATTCATTTACTCATGCTATACTCAGTCTATTCCTTTTGGCTTTCATCTTTCTATGAACAGCACAGATATATTTTCTTAGGCACCTGTGCTTAAAACAAAGGCACCATTTTTGAAACTCTAATTCTGTTCTCTGTCCACATCAAGGTTATTTGAATATCCATCAACCTTATCTTCCTTATCTTTTGTTGCCAACCTTTAGCACTCATTACTTCTTGCTATCACTACTGCAGTAGGCTTCCAACTAATCTTTCTACTTTTACTCTCTTTTCCATTCAGTCTAGTCAGTACAGTGCTGCTTGGTGACTCTTACTAAAGCACACATCTAATTATGTCCTCTCTCAAAATCTTCCCTGGCTTGCCATGGTCTTCAGAAATTGTCAGTACTCAAGAGGTCTTCATGCTGTCCAGGGCATAGGGCAAACCACATTTCCTGCCACCTTCTTTGGTGTGCTCTTGTCTTCTCCCTCAAGATGCTCCTTCCTATCCATAAAATCAGGGTTTCCCAGGCTTGTCTGATAACAGAGTCACTTGGGGCTTATTAATACACAATTCCCAGGCCCCACTTGAACCTGCCGAGCCAGAATCCTTGAGGATTTACAGAGCCTTGTGGGACATGGTGAGATTGGTAGTCCTCCCAAAGACTCAGAGCACAAGTGCACAGCTATGACATCCCTGGCCTCTTGATAGCACTGGGTGTTAAGAAAGTCAGCCAGTGATGCCTGACGTGATCCCACTTAGTCATACCTGAATCCTCTCAGCCACCTTTTCTCACACATCACTGAGGTGCAAACCAAGTGCCAAAAAGCCCAATGACACATTAATTAAAGTGAATCCTCCAAAGTAGTGGTTTTCTCACATTTGTAGGAGCATGAGATATTTTTATGTGAGCACAGTGTGAAACACATAAAGGAGTTTAACTTATAAATAAATGTTTAGCTAGCACATGAATTATCCCATTTTGAAATTATATAGATAGGTAGATATGCATATGTAATTATATATAATTAAATAGGTGTATATATGTATGTAAATGATTATGGACACATGTATGTTGGCGCGCACACACACACACACACACACACACACACACACACACACACACACACACAGAGAGAGACACGACTTGCCTTTCCCAATAATTATACAGATGTTCCTCAACTTATAATGGAGCTACATCCTGACCCATTGCAAGCAGAAAAATCATAAGTTGAACCATTGTAAGTCAGGGACTGTTTGTATAAACTGGCTTATAAAAAAGACCCTCAATATTGCAGGCTAAAAGACATTAACAATAAAATTATGAAGCAAGAGTTAAATAATGACGAGAAAGTAAAACGGAGTGAAAATATGTTTCTGTAAAACTTTCTACATTATCATTGAAATAGTTATGAAATATCATGTTGAAATAAAGACCATCGCTTTTCTCTTTCTTTTATTTTTCTCAATTTGTGCTGTTAATAAGTAAAATTACTCAGTTTTAAAATTCACTTATATTGTCACTTGCCATATTTATAGATGTTTTTCTTTTCAGCAATTTCTATTTGTCCCAAATTCTATTTAGATATAATATTTTTCTGAATTCAAAGTAAAACAATTGCAAATAAATAGTAGCATGTAATTTTCTATATACAAAAAATCTAGATCCTTTGGCAATTGTACAAATTAGGCTTAGAAATAAATATAGTTGTTTAATTGAAAGGTGAAGAAATCACTTTAAAACCCCTGAGTAAAATGACACCTTTAATTATACATTCTGAATATGACCAAGTAATAGGAATACTAGTTCATTCTTTCTTCTTGTATCCATTCCTCTATCCATCCATCTACCTACAATATATTTATTAAATGCCTACTGTGCATAGTACAACATATGTACTCTTGAAATTTTGCTACAGCCTTGATTTTGCCACTCACTGGGTAATGCTAACTTTCTCAAAGCTGAAGCTGAATGAGATCTGTGTCACTATCCCAAAATACTTGTTTTTTTAAAATATTGACAATATTTTAAATATGTGTGCACCTTTACTTTTCTGTAACTCAACATCCTGAAATATTTTTTTGACAATTATAGTCCAACAACATCTTATCATGAAATCAGGGGCTCCACTGTCTCACTGGGTGGAGTGTTCTCTTTTTTTGAGTGGTACATGCTAGTCTAGGGTATGTGCTCCTAAGTAGGCTCCTGACTTGCTTCATCGTTCCAGCATTCAGGCCTTAGTCACTTCTTATACAGGCTGTGTGTGTTGCACCTGCTCTTAGGGCTAGCTACTTTCTTTCTTGTGAGGTAGGGCCTGTGCTATGCACACCCTTGAAGAGGTGTTGAGAGGCACTGTTGCTGCCTTTAGTTTCATCTGTCCCGTTCTGGAAGAAAGAGGCTAGTCTTTAAAACAAGACAGACTCTCCTTTAAATCTAGTCTCTCTGACTTCAATAAGTGATCTTGGACAAATTATCATCTTTTACATTTGTAAAATGTTCAGAATATTATTTATCTTATAGATTTCATCCACTATCAAACATTTACTTCCCTTTTACCACCAATAAATATTTGTTGAATGTGATTCAGGGATAATATTTTTAAAATTATAGGAATCGTACTATAGTTGACCCTTGAACCACATAGGGGTTAGTAGGGATACCACCCCTAGTTGAAAATCTATGCATAACTTTTGACTTCCTGAAAACTTAATTATCAATGGCCTACTGTTGACCAGAAGCCTTACCAATGACATAAAGAGTTAACACATATTTTGTATATGATATGCATTATATGCTATATTTTTATAATAAAGATAGAAGAAATGCTATTAAGAAAATTATATTTACTATACATTAAGTGGAATTGAATCATCCTAAAGATCTTCACTCTCGTTGTCTTCATGTTTGGTAGACTGAGGAGGAAGAGGAGGGTGTGGTCTTGCTGTCTCAGAGATGGCAAAGGTGGAAGAAAATCCATGTATAAGTAGATTTGAGCAATTCAAGCCTGTGTCATTCAAGGGCCCACTGTAATTGTGTTTTCTTTGCTTTTTCGGTTCCCTTACTAAACTTCTTACTAACTTCTTAGCACATGGGCTATAATTTGCATCTTTGTTTAGGATTACCAGTATTTAGTGTACTACCTGGTATATAGGATTCAATAGTAACTGTTGAACTTAGAATAATTAGTCTTCGTGTTATCATCATCTACAGCCTCCATTTATCACCCATACACAGAATCCCATGGTGGTTTAAACAAATAGGCTAAAATAAAAACCTATAATTTGATTAAAAGACTCATAAGGAAAATAGTGTGATATGGTTTTCACCATGATGTTGGTAATGGAATAGAATGAGACCTAAATTCTAGCTCTGCCATTTATTAGTTATGTGGGTGAAGAAGAATTACCTGACCAAGCTCAGTTTATTTATCCAATAATCTTAGCAGATCTGGTAAGCATTAGATGAAATCAAGTAGTAAAACAAAAATGTGAAGGTTTTCTGCATAGATTTATCATTCCGTACCATAGTGTAAATATATTTATACTGTTTCTCAATTCCTGAAAAAATAACTTTAACCCAAAGAATTCTCTTTGAATATCATTCTTTGTTTCAAGTGTATTTCCTTGTGACAGGAAGCGATACAAACACGTGGCACAGGCAGCTAGGTGACAGAAGAGGAAGTTAATGGTGTTTGTTTTTCCTCTAGAATGAGTAGTTCAAAAATCAAAAATGAAAATGTGGCCTGCCAAGTTTGCAAATTACGCAGACTCTTTGATTCCAAGATAACAGTGAACTTAATTTTTTTGCATTTGTATTTCTTTGGTATTTATGAATTGTTTTTAAAATTTAAAACTTTGAGGCTTTACATTTTATTTTATTTATTTTTTATTTACTTATTTATTTTTGAGTTGGTGTTTCACTCTGTTGCCCAGACTGGAGTGCAGTGGCATGCTCCCGGCCACCACAGCCTCGACTTGCTGTGCTCTGGCGATCCTTCTGCCTCAGCCTTCCAAGTAGCTGGAACTACAGGCGCACGCCACCACACCCGGCTAATTTTTTATTTATTGTAGAGATGAGGTCTTGCCAATTTGCCTGGGCGGATCTCAAACCCGTGGGCTTAGGCAATCCACTCATTTCGGCTGCCCAAAGTGCTGGGATTACAGGCTGAGATACCGAACCCGGCCTTCATTTTATTTTATAAGCTGAAATGATTAAAGTATCCAAATACCATTAAATACATGGAGAATTTATTTCTTCTTTACTCTGTAGATTTCAAAACTGAGAGGTTTAAAGTAAAGCATTTTGATATTATTGACAAGCATAAATGATTCTGTTAGGATTCCAAAGACTATATAGCCTTCAAGGAGACATTTTAAGTAACTTTTAAACTATGATGGGAAGAAGTAAACATTTTTTCCTCAGCGATGTGCTAACAAACCCCCGATTGTTATTGGAAAGTCTTGCTTGAGGCAAAAGCCAGTTCATTTTTCACCAGGGATTCCTGCACCCTGCTGGTGATGAGGTAGGATGAGGTAGGGGGAGTTATAGTAGAAGGTAGTGGCTTCAGGAAATGTATAAGTGACAAGAAATGCATTCTAGAAAGTTAGAATACTTTTTTATTTCAGGGGACACATTCTGTAGTTTGGAAAGGAGACTGCAACTTTTTTTGAGATGCCTTTCATTTAATTAAAATCAAGATTTATATGGTTTGCTGCTGCTGCATGATATCATCCTGACTTCTGCTTAGCTGTTGTATGACAGTTTATAAAGATTCCAAGGAACTTCATTATGGGTAAATGGGAGTTCCTTTGGTAGATGTGTAACTTTTATTGCAAAACCTCTTGTGCTCACTTATGTTGCCAGGCTTGGCAGCTGTCATGCACCCTGGGAAAATCACTTTTAAATCTGTGGTATGGAAGGGATCATGGGTGTTTACTGTAAGTAGGAAGAGAAGGTAAAGATATCATAGGGGTTATATCATTTCACTTAGGAATTAGCTTTGGAAATGTCACTGAGGAAATAGTATTTGGCTATAGTAAGTATTTTTAGATTGCTTCAAAGTAAGATCATGATTTTTATTTTAATGAACTGCAAAGAAATCATAAGCCCAGCACTCAGGAAGTCAATTTAGTAGATTGCAATGAAATAGAATAAGCAACAAAATAGAATGACTGCAATACAACATACCAGAGTGCGCACACATTGTAAGATTAAGTATTTATTAGTGAAACTGATGTTTGAGTTTTTGATAGCTAAACATGTATCTGTGAATTGTACACTGTAGTTAATATAAAATATGTCTCAATGTGAGTAGCAGCCAAGAAAGCTTGGAAGACACTGATTTTTTCTCCTATTTTACAGATGAGAAGACTGAAAGAGGCTGATTCCTATTTATTTGAGTGGGTCTTTTTGAGGTGACTTATCTATCATCAGGTCTGTTCCTATTAGAATTGGTTTGATCATTTATGCATCTTTTACAATTTTCTCTCATGCCTAAAAATTCCTATATTTTTGACCAGAAATTGGATCAAAGATACAATATAATACTTATTCCAGAGAGTCAAATCTTCAGTGAATCTCTGAGCCTGTGGTAGGTGGGTGGTATCTAATACCAAAGAGAAAAGAAGAAAAGATTTACAGCTCTCTTTATAGGTAAGGCAAGTTATTTTCCGTAGGTAAAGTCCAGTGGAAAGTTGGACCAATGGCTTAATAAATGAATAACTCTTATTCATTTATGCGTTTCAGTTCAACAAATATTTATTTACTTTTTGCCAGGCATTTTACCAGCCACTTCCTTCCTCCTTTATGGGGAATGAATTAGTCCAACAATTAAATAGATCCCTCCCTTAGCTTGTGGTGTATTGGAGATTTACTGAAGTAAGAGGTGTTTTGTTTGTCAAAGATAAAAGAATTGTAGTTCATGCTTTATAACACAATACACTGCTTTGGAACTCTGTTACGCTTTATCTAGAAATGGTCCCAATACCTTGAACTCAACCTTTCACTCATTAGGAGTCCTGCAATGGTAATTTCCCCCCATGGTAATATTTTTCTCTAGTTTTGCTTTCACAACACATTGATTTTAATTGAACTTTCTCCCTGTTGCTATTTACACAGTGTCAGTTCTGCACTACGAGCTGATGGATTTTTTTTTTTCCCCTCTGACAACTTGAGAATCAACGCAGCCGGACCCAGGGAGCCAACTTGCCATGCGAGGCTTTGTCATTCCCACATAGTTATGCTTCCTGTTTGCCTTTCTGTGGGGCAGTTCTTGAAGTTGGTGTTCTGTTTTCTGTCTCTCCTTGTTTGTTTTGAAAGTGTTTGTGCAAAGCATATTATTCTGTTTTTAGTTTGCTTATTAATTGAGCATTGGCTATGTAGCTCATTGCCTGAAGTAGTTACGGCATCAGGGAAAAGTTCCCAGATGGCACCAGGAGCCTGATTTTTCTTGATGCCTGTCACTGAAAAGAGGGATCCCCAGTAGGTAGGTCTGAGCCAAAGGACAGAGAGGTGTTAGCAGAGCTGGATCTTGTCAGTGGGTCTAGAAAATCTGCTTTTTATTTTAATTGTCAATCTTTTAAATCTTTGTTAATTTGAAAGATTAAATAGTATATTTTATAGCCATTTTACTTGCATTCCTAATTATTTGTGATTTTAAACGTTTTTCAGTCTGGGCACAGTTATACATGCTTGTAATCCTGGCATTTTGAGAAGCTGAGGCGGGAGGATTACTTGAGCCCAGGGGTTCAAGACCTGCCTGAGCAACATAGCAAGATCTTGTCTCTACACACACACACACACACACACACACACACACACACACACACACACACACACACACACACACACACACACGATTGGCCAGGGGTGGTGGCATGTGCCTGTAGTCCTAACTACTCAGGAGGCTGAGGCGTGATCACCTGAGCCCAGGAGGTCAAGGCTGCGGTGAGCCATGATTGTGCCATTGCACTCCAGCCTGGGTGACAGAATGAGACTCTGACTCAAAAAACAAACAAAAAGACACATTTTCCCCCATATCTGTATAAGACTATCTTCCTATTTTGAATTTGTTTGTGTCTTTTGCTCACTTTTCTTTTAGACTGTCTATTTTGTTTTGACCTATAATACCGTTTTGTATATTGTTGAAATTGTCTTTTTAACACATTTTGAGTGTACTTCAGTGACATTAAGTACATTCACATTGTTGTGCCACCCTCATCACTGTCCATCTCCAGAATCTTCCCATCATCCCGAACTAAAAAAATCTATGATTAAATGCTACAAAGTAGGTGGCAAAGCCTTAACCGTCCCTGTGCTGTGCAGGCCTGAGGGCCTCTTCCATTCTCAAGAAGGGTGCTAACCTCTTCTTTCATACAACACTAGAAACACTTCTTGAATGATATAATCCTCCAGTTATTTCTCTAAATCCAATGCTGCCATGACTATTGCTACTTCATTTTAAAAGACGTCTTCATACATTAAATAAACAGGCAAACATCTGTTCTCATAAGACCATCCTACTGAGCAAGTTCTGTTAGGTTTAGTCTTTATAGTTTCTCCACTTTTTATTTAATCTAGTGGTGTTTGATGTTTTTCTCACTTGCCGGTGTGGTATTTCCAGCTGTGCATGGAAATTAATTTTTTATTTGAATAGAAAATTCCAGGAAATTATCTCTTAAGGTTATAGGAGGCAAGGAGCATGTTGCTTTACATTGTGTATGTGTATGTGTATGTGTATGTGTGGGGGGAGGGGTGTTCTTGGTATTATAAGGGGGGGAGGATGTTGATTTAAGAGTTTATGATCAGTAGTTTATTTTTTGTTTTTAACTAATATTTAAGTAAAATAAACTGTCACTGGTCACAAAAGTAGTCAATAATAGAAAATATGTAGCACTGAAAACTCACTATCTGATAAAAAATTGCAAATGATTCTTCCTTGGACTCTGAAACCTTTTTTGGATAGGAGACATCTTTGTGTACCCGACTAATTCTGTGGAACCTCAAAACCTAAGGTTCACAGAATCCTATCCAAAACCCTAGAGATACAGTGTGTTTTAGAATTGAGAATTTTCAGATTTTAAAAAGGTAAGGTGATTTAAAAAATGTATTCAGTTTTTAAAAGGACCATATACCCTATATTACCTGTCACATTTGATGGGGACTGGATGATCCCCCATAATAATAGAAATCAATATTTCTGCAGTGAAATTAATAGATCTTAATCCTAACAAAGATAAATAAAGATAATAAAAGAGTGTTTATTCTCATGTCTGTGCAGGCCAGTTTTTGCTTCCAGATGAGTTTAGGCTTGTCCCCAAATGAGTTCTGAAGAACTCTTTTATCCTTTGGGATTATGGATAAGGAACAAACACAGTCTCACCTGTGTTTTGGGGGCGTCTGCCCCCCTTGCTTGGAAGTGGCTTGGCTTTGTGCTCCTGGTGTGCCTGCTCCTCCTCAGCCCACTTAAGTCATAAACTTGGCATTCTCAGTGTTACAGACACTTTTATTTCTGGAGTTATGTACTTATTACTCAGTAATTCCTCTGCTGAATTTAATCCATTATTTTTCAGCTATTTTGTGCCTGAGTTCTGATTCTTTATATTTGATGTCTGCCATTGAGTGTAAATGTTTCATCGTACCTTAAAGAAATGTGTGTGTGTGCATGTGTGTGTGTGCGTGTGTGTATTCCTTTGCACTGTTTATTATAAAAACCTCAAATGCCCTTCCTCTCTTTTTCCTGTTAAATTTATCCCTTAGCTTATCATCCTACTGGGATAATTTAGTTTCTCTGTTCTATTCTCTATATTCCCTTAGAGTTTTGTATCCACTTCTGTTTTAGCATGTATTACATTGCTCCATAATTATTTGAATATTTATTCATCTCTTCCATCAAAGTGTAAGTTCTTGAGAGTAGCACCTTGCACAGTGCTGGGCACATCACAGATTCAAAGCTTTTCAGTTCAAGATAAATAGAAGGTGAGTATTTGGAGGTGATGCGGTAAGGTTAGGGACCAGGGAAAGGGGGATGTGCAGTAGAGATAAATTGGAGAACAAGATAGTGTGGAGTAACAGTGGTTTTGTTAGTTTATACACATGAGAAGATTCGAAAAATAAAAATTTATATGATTTGGAGAATTAGAAAAATTTCAAAAAGGAAGTTAAGCTTGCGACAAGCCTTGACAGGTGAATGGGATTGGCATAGGCATGGAAGAATGTGCAGTGCTTTCCAGAGAAGAGGAGCATGTTAAGAGGGAATAGGCATTGAAGGGTGAAGAAGATATTTACATTATTGGCCAATTATAATGGAAGTTATAGATTAGGGGGAGTGATGGTGGAAGAAAAAGGCCGGTAGGTCAAGTAGCTGGATTATGTAGAGCAACATATTATTTTAAAAAAGAATTTTATCTATTTAGAGTAAGGAACAATAGTGAATAGAACAGGATTGATATTGTAAAAAACACTTCCAAAAAATAAATGTGCCCACAGCACAGCCAGTGATGCTTAAACTAAAAGGCATAGAGGGGATAGGGTTGGACTTATTTGCATCCTTTTGCTGAAAACCAAAAGGAGATCATAAGGACCTGAACTGAGAAGATGGTAAGGAGAATGGAGGAAAAGGTGCAATACTTTTGAAAAGTAAAACTATAATGTGATGGTTAATTTTTTGTGGCAAGCTGACTGAGCCAAGGACCAGATATTTGGTTGAACATTATCTTGGGTATTTCTGTAAGGGTGATTTTGGATGAGATTGATATTTAAATCAGCAGACTGAATAAAGCAGACTGTCCTCCATATCGTGGGTGGGCTTCATTCAATTAGTTGAAACCTTGAAGAGAATAAAAGACTGACCTTCCCCTATTTAAAAGGGAATTTTCTTTCTTGATGGGCTTCAAACTGGGACATCAAAGTTTTCTGGTTGTACAGCAGTATAGCAGTCTACTGGTCTTCAGACTTGCACTGGGACATCAGCTCTTCAGATTTTAGACATGAGAGATCTTTTAATCACGTGAGTCAGCTTCTTTGTGTGTGTGTATGTGTGTGTATGTGTGTGAGCCAACTTCTTGTAATCTCTCTCTTTCTCTCTCTCCCTCTCTGTTTCTTGCTCTCTCTCTCTCTCTCTCTCTCTGTGTGTGTGTGTGTGTGTGTGTGTGTGCACGCCTGTGTGTATTTCTCTGGAGAACCCTAATACACATAGGATATGAACACTGACTAGATATGGAAGCCATAGGAAGTAAGGAAGAAATTAAAGATTACTTAATAAAAGGAATGGATAAGTTGAATACAGCTGTCAATTTTGAGGGAAAATATGTTTTGTTTTGATGTTGTTGACTCTGCAATGATATTGGAGATTCAAGTGATATTATTTGAACCAGCTTAGTGAGGTAGATAGCTTGAGTGAGTTAGGTTGGATGTTGTGTCTTGGAATCACCTACAAGTAGGAGAATAGAAGTCACGTGTCAGAACGAGGTCCACAGGGGAGTGAGAGAGATTGTCAGGCTCCTGCAATAGAAGTTCATCTCCATGAGGTCAACAATTGCTTCTGTTTCCCCAGGTTTAAATGTTGTGCTTTAGATAGTTATGGTCTCTAGACATTGTTTTTCCTATATTTTCCACTTGAGATAAAGCCTTTTAAATGAGAACTGAGGCAGAATTAGAGTTTCTTTGTTCAAATCTTGACTTCTCACCTAAGAGATTTAGAGATTGAGGTTCGACATTTTAATTCCTAGGACTTTGAAATCCTTTTCCAAAGTCGAGGAGGTTGAATTAAGAATTTTTAGGATTCCTTATAGCTCAAACATGCTGGAGAAAAATATCTATATGCCAAAAATTGCTTTAGGTTGCAAAAACATCTGTGAGTAAATTCAGAAAATAAACCAAATATTGCAGCAAATCATCCTCTATACTTCTTTTTGATGTTTTTATTAATTTAATATCGATTAAAATTATTGTAATAGATTATATAAATGAAAGCTTTCGTATAATCTTGTCTAGCTTTGGGCTAAAAATTTTCTTCTCAAAACATTAAAGATGTAATTAAAACAAAAATTCTCTATAGAGGGCCTAACTCCATTTTCCATAGCCTTAAATTAATACAGTTGTAAAAAAGAAAAAAGTACAAGCAGCATTTTTTAAAGTATTTCAATGCTATAAAGAAATTTTGGTTCTTATGAAAATTTTATTCTATTACAAATCTTCCAACTCTAAAATCTTCTCATTGAATAAATTATGCAATTTAAAACAATGGTAGGAATCAGTGGTTCAACTGATTCTGTGTTTACCAAACTTCATTCAAGATTCTATTGCACCTCATATGTTTTAGATCTGTGTTAACATCACACAATCTCACAATATCCATTTTTAATTTATGCAGACATATTTCCTATTTTGAATAGCACATTCTTCTAGGTTGTATGCAATATCAGTTTTGGGTATATGATCAATATGTGATGTTTAAAGTATAGTGTATACCATTTGACTTTTTCTGACTAATTGTACAATTGAAATATGGTGAATTTCCAGAAATGGTTTGGAAAAAATATAAAGTCTATATTTAAAAAATTTATATCATGTATGTTGGTATGACATATTTGACACAGACACTGTCATACAGATGGAAATAGATGCCATAAACTTTAATTTAAAGGCACTAAGCTACTAGGATTAAAAACCAACCTTTTTTAAATCAAATGGAACTGATCATGTCCCCAGGATATGCACCGTGTGTTCAATATTGGTGATCATTACAATTGTCTTCTCACTTTCTGGTATTTAAGGGCACTTTTCTTGGCCATTCCTGCTAAATTACCATCTACAATGTACAACTTCCATCTGGGAATAATCTTCTGCCTTGAACTCCCAAAGTGCTGATGTTGTTTTTTGTCATTTAATGTTTCTTTTATTTGTTTTAAAGCTCTTTAATTGAGGACAATTAACAGTTAAGAATTTTCTCAGGGAATAGTGTCACAGTAGTCATCAGATAAGTACTTTTCTGATACAATTCTTCTATCTACAAAGTAAAATCTAGAAGTGTTGTTTATTTCCAATAGAGATACTTTAAAGTTATCTATTTTTTTTATTTTCCACAGATCCCAAATTTCTGGATTTCCTGTGAAGTTGAGTAATTCATCCTTGAATTCATTTTATTTTGTGTATATTTACATAGAAGGCATTTAACTGTTCATGTCTGTTAGTTAACCTCTTAGTTCTGTTTGTATAATGTATAGTTTTGTAGAGTCAAGGATCTACTTTTACTGTTTGCTATGCAAATATATAAAAAAATTCAAAAAATAATAAGATCGACATACTCAGAAACACAAACTCATGAGTAAAACTTTTGTGACAACTTTGCTCCTTTTATAAGTCACACTAATGACTGCTTTGCTTCTCAGTAATTTTCCATTTGTAGCATTTTATACCTGGATACACAAATGTAATGCAATTGAACAAGAAAACGATTATCTGTCTGGTGGAAATAATGTACTTATCTCATTGAAACAATTGACTTGTTTAATAACACACAGAAGTTTTAGTGTTCTGCTCAGACTGTGGCTATCTGTAATTCATAATGAATTTCCAGGATGAATTAAAATCCTCTGAAGTAATTGGATCAGTGATTGAGTTCACTGGTTGTGAATGATAAATTTCCATGCATAATTTCCCTCTCATACAAACCTCCATTTGGAGCCATTTTGGATTTGAGAGGTTTTTTTCCCCTCAATAATCTATGAGTGTTGGCTGAATCCCTGGAAAACTTCACTCAAAGGCTGCATCTTCCAGTGAAAGCTTCATGTTGACTTGTGGGTTCTGTGTCAGTGAACTGTTTCAGCACTTTTTGGCCTGGCTCAAATGTTTCTTGGCATTTCTGTGGTGTTTGACCCAACTCATCTATAGGATCACGTTGGAGTCCAGATAAACTCTAAAGTCATAATTCATCTGCAAGTGAATGTGGGACTTTACTGGGCTACAACATAGAGCAGTTGAGAGTTCAATATTATTAATGATACTTCTAAGGACATATGTATTTTAAAAATAATACAGGGAGAGGCGACTTTTCCTTTAGCCCAACACTTATTTTTCTTGTATTCGACCTTTTCACAGAGGTCAGTGTCCTATTTTAATTCCGTATTCTAATTTTTTCCCTCCTCAGCAGTTTCAAAAGCTACTGCAGATCAACAGCTTTTTCTTCTCTCTTAACGTGAGATGGCTCTGGTGCTTGGCTGACTTCAGTCTTGTGATGTGGGACTGATGTGCGTTTTCTTTTTCACTTTGAAGATGCTGCCAACGCTAGTTAATTTTAGTTGTAACATCATAGAATGCTGGAGCCTGTAGGTGCCCTAGAAATGGTTTGGTACAGCGCCCTCATTTTACACATGAGGGGAGCTATGCCCAGTTCCATAGTTCTCACAGGAAACTGTGGCACCATCAGGCTGGCACTTAAGTCCACCTCACAGCAGAGTGGGTCTGTACTTTCCCATACTTTATATTAAATTGGGAAGCCAGACAAAAAATGAGTTGTACATTTGGTTGGGATTCCAGGATGCTATACACATTCTCTTCATGTTCTGAGCCACTACAAAATAAATGTAGGAAAGAGAAAGAGATCATTACCAATAATGTTGAATGTGAGAACATATAGTGGACTCAAAGTCTTAACCAGCTTCTTATGCCTTCCCTAAGTCCCCATTGAATTTAAGCCATTGTGGAACTGTAGGTTTCTGCTTCAACCCCATCTGCAGGGTCTACCCAAAAGGAGCACTGGCTGACAGGACCTCGAAGAGACCCAGAGGCCAAAAACCTCCTGCCAAGGCCCCTTTCCCAACTATGGCCAAGAGGTGCAGCCCCACACCCACCAACAGAAAACAGTCTCCTTCAATAGCTTACCTTCTGGTTAAGTGTCTTTTCTTCTTTTTGTTCCAGCATTCCTTTTTTCCACTAGCTTTCTGAAACAAATGTCATTTTATTTCTTTTCCCCTGTGAGATGGGTTATTTTCCCATTTTCCTCCTGAATAAAATTGAAAAAGCAAATCAGCCTAGGCAACTGATAACTTACAATTGAGGAAAATAAATGAAGAATTGGGTAGCCGGTAATGAGAGATGGCACCTTGGAAATGTGCTCAGAATACTTCACGGTAATGGAAAAATGGAGAACTTTTCTGCTCTCTCTTGGCCAGGCCATTCTTCTTCTGACACTTTTAAGAAGAGAAAGTTGGGAAAGACCTTTACCTCTCTTTTTGCCTTCTTTGTCTAAGCTCTAAACCTCTGCCAGCACCCACCACTATATTTTAATAAATACATTCCCAACTATCTAAAGGCAGATTCAAATAATCTCATTTTGCTTGCTTTGGTTTTGTCTTCCTGTGGCCTTGAATTAAATGAAATTTCAGATCAAAGAACTCTCTTGGAATTTGTAGTTGACCTATTTAGGTATATTTCAATATTCACTATTTCATTGTTTTTTCCATGATTATCTTTTTTTTTTTTTGAGTCGGAGTCTCTACTCTGCCACCCAGGCTGGAGTGCAGTGGCATGCTCATGGCCACCGCCGCCTCGACCTGCTGGGCTCAGGCGATCCTTCCGCCTCAGACTTCCAAGTAGCTGGAACCACAGGTATAAGCCTCTATGCCTGGCTAATCTTTTGTTCTATTGTAGAGACGAGGTCTCACCAAGTTGTCTCAGCTAGTCTCAAACCCCTGGGCTCAAAACAATCCTCTCTCCTTGACCTCCGAAAGTGTTGGGATTACAGGCATGAGCAACTGCACCCGGCATCTTTTTTAAAAAGAATTTACATTCTACATTAACTTTCAAGATATTTACCTGTGACAGCCCAGAGAACATTTACCTTTCCTTTTTATTAAGGGATTTTTCCTTAGGATTTCTTGCACGTTGCTTCTGTGCGCAAACACTTGTACTTATATTCAGAGGTAAATTAAAAGTAATTTAAAAGTCTCTTGTTCTCAATGCTCACACCTTCTCCTTCACTGTTCTGATGCTCACCAGGCTTCACTTCCTTGTAGTGGGATCAAAGCCATTTAGATAAAATTCTACTGAATTGCAGATTTGTAGATTTAAGATTTTATGTACAAATATTTAAGGCGTTCCAATACCATTCTTGGAATTGAAATCATCACCATTAGCATGAATTATTTCTGGCGAAATGTTTTAACTGACTTCTCTGGAATCACTGTAAAGTTTTTGCTTTGTGCATCTCAAATATTAATATTTGTGATAGTGGGAACCAAGAGATGGGCTACAGAAAGTAGCATAGAAGTTGTCACATCACTCCTGGGATGATGCCCAGACATTATAGAGTACTGGTGGAAGCCATGGGCTTTGGAACCACTTGCCTGGGTTGAAACAATGCTGATTTTCTAAATCTATTTCAGTTTGCTCATCTTCACCAATGGGTATACTCATTAAGATGTCCACCTCAAAAGTTCTTGTGAGGATTGAATATGAATGAAGACGTGTAACACACTTTAGAACAGTGTCTGGAACATTGTAAGTGCTTTATAAATGTTGGCTATTAAACAATCCTCACATTCTTATTTGGGTACATGGATCAGTGTTCCTCTGTATTTTCAAGTGTTTTTTAAACACATTATTATTTAGGAAAACTGAACCCAAAAGATATTTTCTGAGGCATTCCTGGCTTGTATTTTTAAAGGTGAAGTGTGCATCAAAAGACTGTGAGTCTTACTTTTGTATAATTTAATATTAACATATAACCTGAGCTCTTTGGTAGTCTGTGTGAAATATGAAGCTTTCAGACAGTTTATTTCCCATTGTCAGCCTGTATATGTTGTCTTCATTGTTGGCATTGAGTTTGGCACTAAAATTATTTTGTGTTGTATTCATCATTGCTCTGATTAGAAGGGAAATATTGAGGAAGTAGTTTTCCATTTATTGACAGATATTAACAGGCGTGAAAAGGTTGGGTATTTTGGAGGCATGTAGAATAATCTAGTACCCAGGAGCATAATAGTCTAAGTAGAAAAGTTTGTAATATAAATGTGTTTGTATGTATGTGGTGAATGTGAGTTGACCAATTTCATCATGAAAGGAATACTGAAGAAAAGGTTTTAGGGAAATCTAAAAGTCTTACTTTAGTTTGTATAATAATTAACTTGACTACATAAATACCAGGAAAATATTTAGAATAAGGGGATGATGTTGAATGCCTCAAGAAATATGTTTGACAACTTTTAATTTTCTTTCCTCCCACACATGATCTCCTAGTTTGTTTCTGGCACACCAGATGTGCCTTGACACAGTAGCTGATCTGGGTAGAGTTGTATGAACACCTGTGATCATAATAAATCTTCTCATTTTGATTACATTTAATGAAAGTAAAAGTAGAAGGAGCTCTGTATTTTCAGATAATGTTATAGCTTTGTAGGGGAGGCCCTGCCTTTTTTCTTTTCTAAGCTAACATTAAAACTTGTGTCCAAATGATGAATGTAAACAAACAAAAGCTGATTGTAGCCATCTCCTTTTCTTATTGAGATCCCAATGGGCTGCTATTGGGCAGAGGAGTAAAGAGGGGTGATTGGTGGGGAAAAGCAGAAAAAAAATTAGGGGTAGAGAGAGTTTTAAAATGATCCTTCTTTTTCTATTTTCCAGCTTCTTCTAATGGAACCAATTTGCTGGGGTTTTTTTTTTTAGCTTAAATTCAGCTTTAGTTCTTAATCTCCACGGAGAAAATGCTTTTTTATAGGCATTTTTGTTTTATCTTTCATGTATTTACTGTACTAATTTTCTCATTTGTCTCTAGCCTTTTCTTAATTCAGATGCCAGATCCAGTACCACTTCCCAGAAATGATAATTTCTCTCAAAGGAATTAGTTTTGTTTTTAGCTTTGGTCTCATCTGTGATGCTTTTGTGTGTCCCTAATTTTGAACAGCTACTAATAGTTTATATAATAATGACATACATTTTTTCCCCCTATTTTTAATTGGAGAATAGACAGTGTTACAATCAGAAAGGAAGTGTGCCTCAACATACCAACTTTTGCAATTTATTTATTTCCTTTCAGTTTCCTATCATATTCAGTTTCAATTTATATTGTCCTTTGCATGTATTATAGTATTATAATTTTTTAATGACTTTATGATATTCCTTCAAGATTGGGTGTTTAAACTCTACAGTACACCTGTAGTGTCTATGGTATTACAGACTTTGATTTATAATGTTTTCTCATTATGTATTATATCACCACATATATCTGTTTGAAAGTGCCCTTTGTTAAGGGTTACTTACTCATTTTAAATTGTCCAGCTCAATATTATCAGATGAAAGCTTTTGCATATTTTTATGAGTCAAAAGATATGATTTTTTAAAACTTAGCTTTTGAAGTGCTTTGTCAAATTTCTTTCTAAAGTAAAATGACAACAACAATGTATGAGTTTTCCAGGTTTACTTTTGAGAACCTGGACGATGGTGAATATTGCTTTTTAGAGTTTATGTTTACTCAGTAAATATAAATTCGTACTTCAGTGTTGTTTTAATTTGCATTGTTTTGATAAATAAAATGCTTGAATTTTAAAAATGTGTGCTTAATAATTTAATTTCCTTTTGTGCATGCTCATGTTACTAACTTAGTTTTCTTTTGGATTTTGTGTTTTTATTTTCATCAGATCGTTTATCCCTTCTGTGTAACATAGAAATCAACCTTTTATCTCTTGTATTTGATAAACATAATTCTGCATTTAAAAAAAAAATCTCACCATGACTATTCCTTTTCTTAGTATTAAAGATTAAACTTATGAAATTTACATCTTTTTGTTTTTTTATTGAGGTTTTATTTTATTTATTTATTTATTTAAATTTTCAAATTGTGGAGTACAATTCAGGGTTGGTTATACAAACATTCATCATGCACGTACCCCTATTGATGAGGTGTGCCCCCAGTCAGATTTTGACTACTGTCATTCACACCTTTTCTCTAGTATTTGATAAACACATTTCTGCACTGTTTTTTAAAAATCTCACCATGACTATTCCTTTTCTTAGTATTAAAGATTAAACTTATAAAATTACATCTTTTTGTTTTTTATTGAAGTTTAAAAAATGTGTCATTTATAAAAAATACTCAATCCTATTTTAATGTTAATTTTATGAGCTGTGTTATATGTGTATATACACAATCATATAGAGATGGGGAGATTGGTATTATCATGACAGTATATGGTGTACATTTTGATTCATTGTTTTCTAAAATTACCAACAGTTACATCAGTGTCTTTTATTAGATAACTTTCTTTCTTTCCCTCCCCAGTTGTTATGAATTTCTCTTCTGTCATATTCTTACATTCTTACATATGATTAGATATTTTACTGGGCTTTATTTTCTTATTCATTGACCTGTTTCAAATTAGATGTAGAAAGTCCATTATTTACATTATTAATACTTTTTTATATACTTTAAAATCTAGTAGGTTCAGGTCTTCTTTTCCAAAAAAACTTCTACTATGCAACAGAAAAAAATGTGAATATGAAAATTAAAATTATCCAGTTTTCTCACTCCTGGTAATCAGAGTTTTGCTGGTAAAACAGACATGTAAAAATGAAACTATACTGTAATACTACAAAGAATCATGAAGAGGAGGTGAAAAAAAGAACAGTGAAAACACAGAGGAGATAGTATATTTTCACCTGCTTATTTTTCTATAATGTATTTTCTAGTTCTAATGAAAGTCTTATTATTTTAACTACTAATTTATTATATCTACAAAGTAACTTGAAAACATTTTCTTTTTATCATGTAATCTTCTCACGCAGGATTATTGTCTGTTTCATCTTTTTATTTTCCAATTAAGTTCTATACTTTTTGTTAATGTGAAACACTTGTTAGAAAGTTTTCAGGTTAGGCCATTGCCTTGCTAAGCTATGGTGTGGCCATGTGCTCTTTCCCCTACCTTGGGGAGGTGAAACATCTCTTTCTCTCTCTCTGATTATACATAAACTATATTGCTAATCTAAAAAAAAAAGAAAAAGAAAATTTTCAGGTTAAATGTGTGCATGTTGTGGATGTTACTTGTGACAATCTACAAGTAATTCTATATTTGAGCTATTTCTTTTTCAAAACCTGTATTCTGTTAAAACATTCACAGAGAAATTTAGAGCCTGTACTTCTTTATCTTTTGCTATTGAGTGTGGGGCTTAAACATTCATGGGTAATACCTTTGGGATTTAGTACGATTTTATGAACACAGACACAGTTGTAGACGTGTCATTGAAGTTATTTTTTTTTGAATAGTATATATATATATATATATATTTTTTTTTTTTTTTTTTTTTTTTTTTTTTTGAGTAGGAGTCTCACTCTGTTGCTCAGGCTGGAGTGCAGTGGCATGCTAATGGCCACTGCAGCCTCGACCTGTTGGGCTCAGGTGGTCCTTCCATCTCAGCCTTCCAAGTAGCTAGAACCACAGGCGAGCACACCATGCCTGGCTAATTTTTTTTTATTTATTGTAGAGATAAGGTCTTGCCTAGTTGCCCAGACTGGTCTCAAACCCCTGGACTCAGGCAGTCCTCTTGCCTTCGTCTCCCAAAGTACCGGGATTATGGGCATGAGCCACCGTGCCCAGCTTGAATAGTAATTTTTTAATAGTTAAAAATTTGAATAGTTGATTTTTGAAATCAATGACAGGCCAATGAGAAAGCTGTATTTCCAGAAAGCTGTATTTTTGTGAAAATCTGATTGGATTTATAGGAAACAATCTGTTTTTAGTTATGGAAGCCTATGAGTGATCATTTTTGGCATGTGTATTATAGTTTCTATCATTGTGGCTGTTAATTGGTGATAAGGAGGGAATAACTGGTGTTAAGGAGTTTAGGAACATAAAACTGAAACACATCAAATAGTAAACATTTCTGGAATTCTGCTTATATCAGAAACATGACTTTCTAAATGCAGAATAAAATTTATTTTATTATTTCAGTTTTATAAACTATGCTTTATTTAAAAATATTTTTGTATTTACAAATTAAGCCAGGAGTAAGCAGCACCTCAGTGACGTAAATAAACAAATCTCAGTGGGAGATTGTCTTTGGACTTTCTCTTTTGTGTAATTCTTGGCCAGGATCCCATTATATAAAAGAAAGAATGGAGATGTGGGGGGAATAAATATTCCCAAAGAAACTCTTTAAATTTCAGCCTTTTGATTATTTGATTATTCTTGTGGTTGCAGGAGATGAAATAAATAATAATGAGTAGTTTGTTTTCTATATGAATCACAAAAGGTAATATGCATATACACAGGGCCCTTGACTTCAATTAATAAATGTCCTTTAAAAAATTCTTTTTGGAGTGGTGTACAGTTTTTTAAGAACACACTGGAATTGTTTTGGTAATCCAAGTTCAGCGTCGTCAGAGCAAGTTCAAGCAGAGGAAAGGGATTGGCATAAACTTGCTAATAAATTTAGTCCAAATATTTCTCTTATTTAATTTATGCACTGCCTCTTTCAAATAATGATTTGAGATATCTTATAAGAACATATTCAGCTTAATAATGAGAAAATGTACATAGAGGAAAAGGTACATTATCAGGAAATATATAAACAAGTAGGAAGTTCTAATGAGAAAAAAGAAAAAACATATTTTAGGGTCTACATGGGTTTGTTTTGATTTATTATTTTGATCCTAAACTTTCTAGCAGCCAAAACAAAAAGGGCCCCATGGTATAGATAGCTAGATAACTGAATAGATAGAGATGTTACTTCTTTTTTCTTTTTCCTTTTCTTTTTTTTTTTTTTTTTGAGTTGGAGTCTCACTTGGTTGCCCAGGCTGGAGAGCAGTGGCACGCTCATAGCCACCCCAGCATTGACCTGCTGGGCTCAGACGATCCTTCTGCCTCACTTTCAAGTAACTGGAACTACAGGCACGTGCTACCATGCCCAGCTAATTTTTTATTTATTGTAGAGATGAGATCTTGCCAAGTTGCCCAGGCTGGTCTTGAACCCTCAGGCTCAGGCAATCCACTCACCTCAGTCTCCCAAAGTGCTGGGATTACAGGCTGAACCACCGAGCCTGGCCGAGATGCCATTTCTTTTGCTACACACACACACACACACACACACACACACACACACACACACACACACACACACACACACACGTACACGTTATAATTGTTTTATTTATCATTAAATCTTTATGTTATTTTCAAAACACAAGTTGCATTTTTGTTCTTTAGAAGCAGCACAGCTATGTGAATCTCTAATTACTAAAATAAATTTCTTGTACAGACCTTTATAGAGCAGGTACCAAGTGATGAACTCAGCAGTACTGTTAAGCGATTCCCTTTAAAAGAACTGACTTACCTGTGGGTGATTTCAGATAAGTCTACTCAGTACCTAATTTCAGAAAGGAAGGATAAGAAATGTTTGAGAGAGAAGAGCTAACATGACATAGATGTGATGTAGACAAGTTACTGAATCCTATTTGAGAAACAACTTCAAGTCTTCTTATTAGTTATTCTGATCACAACCTTTCACATTTTACGTGTCACCATGTAGCTTCCTCTTCCACCCTAACATCCCTGGCAACAAACAAAACAAACATAACTCCCCAATCTGAAACCTGTTTTAACTTATGCGGTTGGCCTAGTGATTTGTAATCAAACTGTCTTAGAGTATTTCTTATACATTATAAACAATGTCATCATTGATAGGATAGAGTATAGGAAGAACTTTTGAAGAAAAATTTTATCTAGTTGTCAATGAGAAAGTAAAGCAATAAAAATTAAATTGGTATGAGGAAAATGAAAAACAATGAGACTGGAAGGTACCATATAAATTATGTCTTATAAGTGTTAATAAGAGGCTTGAAATGAGAGGAAGACCCCTGCCTTACTCAGATTTACATTTTCTGTATTTTGCTTTTATTATGAGCAACTTAATTGTCCCTTAGTTAAGTCCCAATCCATTGATTAAACAAAAGCTACTATCAACTTACCTTATTTAGCAGCTTTTCTTTTTCTTAATTTTTATTTTGTTTATTTAGTATGTCATATCCAAGCTTCTTTAGTCTTTTTGGTCTGTTATTGCTATAAACTATTGCAGGTGTGTACATTTTAATAGAAAGGGCTGGTGACTTTTTTGGTTTTGTGACATTTTACATTCTGATTCAACAAAACTTTATTGATCACCTGCTTATGTAACAGGCATTATGCTAAGATATTTTTCAAATCTTATTACATATTTCTTCCCATAATAAACCCCAAAGGTAAGTGCTTTATGGTCCCCATTTAATATTGAAAAATGCAAAACCCCAGGGAGAGACTAGCCCAGGGTCACATTGCTAGTAAGTGTTGAATTTTGGCTAAAAACCAAGTCTTTGTCCTTGAAGCCAGTGTTCTTTCCACAGCCGTATCTCTTGCTGAGCACTTGTGACTCTCACTTAGGATATACTCTGCTTTCTGCTTATTAATTACTCTTGTGTGAAATGTAATCTTCTATTACATCTAAGACTATTGTATTCTATTACATCTAAGACTATCTGTGCTGAACTGTGGAACCAAACTATTGAGATGCGGATCTAATTGTTTTTGACTGTATAACAGTATTGAGAAGAGTCAGATACAATTTCTCTTTGTTGAAATTAGAGTGGTTGGGGCTTAGTAAAAAGGAGAAACAACCTCTCTAAGGGAAAGAGAGCATGCAGTTTTTTTTAAAAACTCTGATATCAGTATTCTTGTTGATTGCTAAGGACAAGTACAAACAATATATACTGTAAATGTTTTTTATCTGATACAGTGAGGAGAGTTAAGCACATAGTAGGAATTCTTTAAAATGTAGACATGTTCATCAGACATTTACTGGGTACCTACCATAATCCAAATATTCTGCTGTATTCTGTAGCATAATCCAGGTTTTCTGCTATATTCTGTGGTGCAACCTTATATAAGAAAAAACACAGATATTGTTCTCAAGATATTTATATTCTAATGGAGAAACTTTGAATTTATATGAGATTGCTAATTTCCAGAAATTCAATTGTAATAAATTGCTTCCTAGAACAATCACCTTTGGACATTTATCAATTTTCTAATGAAGAACATAAATTCCAATTAAAAAGTTTTTCTATTTCAGACAATCTAGAGTAAATCAGCCTGTACCAAAATCTTAAAGTGTTTTCAAATATACCCCTATTTTACCTTTGGAACTGAAGAATGTTGAGAAGAATTCATTGTAGTGTAATTGACCTATTTTAGAACCAGTTACTTCCTTTTCTTTCTTTCCACCCGGTGGTACTTAGACTTCCAGAATCAGGAAAATATTGTTTTTGCTTTTAGGGAGTTGCTATATTATGTGGAACCAAAACCAAGTCAATATGGCTAGTATTTTTTCAGCTCAAAGTAGGTTATTAAATTGAAATTCTGTTTTTTTCCCCTTCTAACTTTGGGCATGAAGTAGTTTCTCATGTTATAAAATGTCAATTTTTATTTATTTATAATGAAATAATCCGTTTTATTTATAGCCAAGTTCATCATTTTAGTGCCTAATCCTTCATGACAGTCTGGAGGAGAGGAAACTTGGCAACCATTCATTATTATCTGTTTTTACCATCAAGAGGTATTTATTTGTAAGAGGAGTGTGGCAATGACGTCAAGGATAGAAATGAGATACCCCCTGACATTTTATACACAACTGCCCTTTCTTTAGAGTCATGATGGTAAATATTACCATAATTACTTAAAATACATGCAAACCGTCACCAGTCAAGATATACAAAGTCTCCTGGAAGCTCAAAAGCATGTAATTATCGCCGTGGAATGAGGATGTCTAATAATAAAGAAGAAAATGTCAGTGTTGGATTAGTGACTTGGGAATCCCATCAGCGATCATCTACACAATAGCACTGCGTCTGTTTTACAGCACACTTCACAAGGCTCTTCTCGGGATATTCTGCAGTAACTTGGTGCTTGTGTGAAGATCCACTCACCAGAGAAGCCCACCAGCTCACAATCTCAACATGACAAATCTGAGAGCTTAATAAAAATTAGAGTTTTTATCCTGGTGCGGTGGCTCACACCTGTAATCCCAGCACTTTGGGAGACTGAAATGAGAGGATAGCCTGAGCCTAGGTGTTCGAGACCAGCCTGGGCAACATGGTGAGACCTCATCTCTACAATAAATCAAAAAATTAGCCGGGTGTGGTAGCACACACCTGTAATTCCAGCTACTTGGAAGGCTGAGGAGGAAGGATCACTTGAGCTCAACTGGTCGAGGCTACAGTGGCCGTGAGTATGCCACTGCACTCCAGTCTGGGTGACAGATTGAGACTCCGACTCAAAAAAAAAAAAAATTGATTTTTCAGGCCCTAATACTATATCTTGAATATAAATATAGCATGTAGTAGGCGAGTTTCTGGTGGTGTTCTTTTTGAGCCTGATAGTGCTGTGGTATATTGAGGGAAGTCCAATGTCAAAGACATCTAAATTGGTTTGACTTATTTTCCTTATATATGAAAATGATGGACTTCTATGGAATTATAGGTGTACTCATGGTTTCCTTCTGAAATGGTCATAGTGCAGTATTTCATGACTGTGATTTGACTTGGTCCTTATGACAAAATTACATAAACAATCACTGATATTGACTGGTAATTGACGATGAACAAGAAGAAAACGAGTCTGGAGAGAACTGGGTATACTGCATATTCCGTATCTGTGCCTGGGTGGCATGACTTTGGTGGTCACGCATTCAGCAAGCACTTCTGAGTGCTGGTCATTCTGCCAACTCTGTGGTTGCAAAAATGTACAGTGGCCATTGTGATTATTTCTATTGTGCTGTGTACAGAGGGTTGTGAGAGTAAATGAGGGGAGGACATTCAGCTGAGGAGGAAGGGGGAGGAGGAGAATGTGAGGATGTGAGGAGTTATGGGGGAAAGAGGAGGGTGGGAGTTGGAGGGACAAAAGGCCATGTGGTGGAGTGAGCCAAGGGGAAACTGACCGGAGGTGAAGGATGAGGCTCAAGGATTCTCTTGGGAGAAACTTTATTATTGTAAGATTTATTAGTATAAATCTATGTGATTATTCAATTCTTGAATGTTCCAACCTGCTTCTCCCATCAAAATTTATGATTACTGCTTTATATAGCATGATTACATTTTCTTATAATAAAATAAATTTTTGAAATTTACTATTAACCCTGCCTGTGGTGGGATAGCATAATCTTGTGGCTAATATCTCAGGCTCTGCAACCAGATGATTCTTGATGCATCTTCAAAGATATAGGTGTGAATCTCGGTTGCATCGTTCACTGATTGTGCATATTGAATGTGTTAATTAGCCATTCTAAACCTTTGTTTCCTCATCTGTAAAATGGGATAGTAATTGTACCAGCCTCCTAGGATGGAGAAGATAATGCTGTTAAATTTCTTGTTAAGATAGCTTTCCTTGCTTATTTCTTAAGACAGAGGCATCTTTTCTGTGTCCCTTGCTAAGGATACTAAAACAACCGGAGAGGAGGTAGGTTCTAAAAATCAGGTTTCTGACTGTCATATGCAACTTGCAGTCTATCCTGTACAGCTGGAGACCAAACCAGAATGTCACATAAACCTTTACCTAATTGAAGCTGGTTGTTCATTTATTAATGTAAATGCCCTGTGCCTTGGATATGTGAGTCCTAAAAATACACGTCCAGGGATAAAAATAGATCTCTGGGAGTTCTGAGATGCTGCTTAATCAGAACCAGCTGCAAGCTGTCTAGAAAATACAAGTTATATGAGCCAGATGGCTTTTGCCCTTTTTGCTTTAGACAGCATGTAATTTGGATAACTACAGCTCCAGTAATACATTTTGCCAGTCACACTGTTTGATAAACATATTTGTTGAGAACAGCCACTTCCAATTAGAGACCCAGTAAAATGTTAATTTATTTTAATAAATTTTCCCTCTAGGGCAAGACAAATAATACTTTTAACAGGTTACAGAAATATCTGTTCGTAGGACAGAGTACTCTTCAAGAGTTATTGTGTGATTGTGGGTTAGTTTCTAGTTTTGGCATTTAGAAAATGATGAGTAATATTTATAACCTACCAATCAATTTTTCTTCTTAAAATCTAGTGTACTATATATGAGCAACCAGCATTTTTTATACTTATAATTATGTTCGTTTTCCAGTAGAAAGAAGGTTTGACTTTTTTCTATACTTATCTAATTATTATTAATTCTGGTAATAGTTACTGAATTATTGTTTGTGCACAACAGTTATTAATATGGTAGTTCTGGGGATTTTGCTTTTATGACCATATTCTTTGAGTAGAAATTTTCTCTATTAGGCTGATATGACATGACTGATTTTCATCAGCTGAGGATCGCAAACATAGTCACTGATATTGGCTGAATACTAATTTTATCCAGTTCTCTATTCAGATAAAACAGCAAAGCTAAATGTGTAAGCTATTCACACTGTAAGACCTAAACTCAGATACAGCCTGCTTTTAGGAGATGTGAAACTAGCAATTCTTCCATTTTCACTGGTGATACCTCTTCCTGGAAAAGCATTTTTAAGCCATGGTCTTCCATTACATGCAATGAAGTATTCTATACTTTATTTCTTGAGACATCTACCAGGCAGCATGTAACAGATTGCTAAGTACCTTTGAAGGATCTCTTGAGTCATAATTTTTCCATAGTTCCAAGCCTTCCAGCCTTGTAAGTTTAGAAATCTCCCAGCAGTTGTTTTTTTTTTTCCTTACCCAGCTTAAAGAAGAGAGGGTATTTTATTTCCAGGATAAGTGATGTTAGAACATAAACGTCATTATAATAGTAGCTACAGCTTTATTTACTCTTACTGTGATACCAGGAACTATACTGATCACTTTATACATTATTGCATCTAAGCCTTACAACAGCATAACAGCATCACAAGTTATATTTATTTATACTGTTTTACAGATAAGGCTGCAGTAGCATTGGAATTTAATTATTCAACATTGTACAGAAAGTTTCAGAGCCAGAATTTGAAGCTACTGTTGTATTAAAGGTCTGTCTGACTAGGGATCTTTAATTCCACCCATTAAACTATGAAAACTAGTGTATGACCTAACCAAGGCCACCTTTTTCAGAGGTAAACGTATGTCCATTCTCATATGCTTCAAGAAATTCACAGTGGCTGGGCACGGGGGCTCAAGCCCGTAATCCCAGCCCTTAGAGGCTGAGGCAAGAGGATTGCCTGAGCCCGGGGGTTAAAGACCAGTTTGGGCAACTTGATGAGACCTTGTCTCTACAATATAATCAAAAAATTAGCCAGGCAGGGTGCACATGCCTTTAGTTCCAGCTACTTGGAAGACTGAAGTGGAAGGATTGCCTGAGCCCAGAAGGTCAAGGTTGCAATGGCCGTGAGCATGCCACTGCACTTCAACCTGGGTGACAGAGTGAGACTCTGACTCAATAAAAAAAAAAAAATGATAATAAAAGAAATTCAATGTTGTTTCTTGGAATTTATTTTAAGTTCAGATTGATATATGAAAGGGTCTGCTACCTCTCATCCTTGTTAGATACTTGATAACTGATGTGCCTTAAAAGTAATTCATATCACAGGGAAAAATCTTATGTTGGTACTTCCCCAACAGTTAAGATTTTCACTGATGGGTAGTGCTTGGAGAGACTGGCAAGTACTTTTGTGATATGAAACAGCATAAGAAACTAAGTTCCAAAGTTTACCAAAGCTAAATCCTATTTTCATGTATTCATCTAACATACTAAATAATAAGATAAAGAAATTCATTAGTGAATGCAGCAGACTGTACCTGCATTTTGTCTCACAGGCTGCAGGAAATAATACAAAGCATTATTTATGAAGACATTTTCATATGATTCTGTCCACCCAAAACAGACTGATGGGAATGATTTTATTGTGTCTGACTATTTTGAGATAATGTCCTGTTGGTATTATTTTCATTTACAACTGCAAAATGCTACTTCTTGAAAGATAATAGATAAGTTTACACTTATGTACAATGACTCAATCATGGGTATATCCTGTTTTTTAGTGAAGAGTTAACGTTACTTATTGTTTGCTGTATTGGAAAGGGAGATATACACAGAAGATATTACTTGCTGCTTTTTTTAAAAAAAGAAAGATATTACTTTCTAATAAATGTATTATTCTATTCTACCCTATTCTATCAGACAATATTATATTTAAACAATTCCTTACCCCATTTTTTATCTTTCAAACAATAGTACTCAAGATTCAGGTTTGAACATGAAGTCTGATACCTGCTTGGACCAGTTGAAGAAAGCATTTTAATATCATTAAATGAGAGACATTATAAACATTATAGGCCTAGAGAGAGTCTCAGTCCTTTCTTTATATGGAGAGATTTATATTGGAATGAGCCAGCAAGGCTTATGCAGTCAATAAATTTATATTAGCTTTCTGTTAATGTATGAGGTCCTGTAGTTGGTATTCTAAAACAAATGATACATGAAAAGTGACTTTTGTTCAATTTATCTAGGATTATGAGGTCTGACAATCAAGTTCATGAATTTATCCTAGAGAAAGTGCTGTATACCTCATTGCTGAATATCACTGTGGTCACCTTTGAAGTACTCCCCTTGAGAAGCTATGCACTGACGTCAGCAACTAGTTCACTTGTCAAAGCAATTTTGGAACTCTTTTTCTGGAATGGCCATCAGAGCTGTCATTGTGTTACCCTTGATGTCCTGAATGTCATCAAAATGTCTTCCTTTCAATATTTCCTTTATCTTCGGATAAAGGGAAAAGTCATTGGGTGCCAGGTCAAGTGAGTAGGGATGGTGTGCCAATACAGTTATTTGTTTACTGGCTAAAAACTTCCTCACAGACAGTGCTGTGTGAGCTGGTGCATTGTTGTGATGCAGGAATTCCTTCAGGACCATCTGTACACACACCTTTCTCATGCCAAGATTTTCCAAACTGTTTCTGTATTGATTTTATTTGGTCTGCTATGCTTCTCACAGTCTGCTGATGATTTCTGATACACAATTGGACAAATTTTGCAATGTTTCCACCAATTCTGCTCATTACTGGCCATCCTGACCTCTCTTCATCAGTGATGTTTTCTCCTCAGAAAAATATTTAATCCATTTGTACACTGCTATTTGCTTCATGGCATTATCCTTGTAAACTTGGACTAACAAGTCCCTGATTTCACTTCTACTCTTGCCAAGTTTAACAAGAAATTTAATGTTTGTTGCTCTGATTCAAGCTCTAATATTCTTGTGACAACACACGAAAACATGCAACAGCAGTAATGAATGCCACTCAGCAAGACACTGCTACATGTCGACAAGAACACAGCTGTGAAACACTAATATAACAAGGTTATGAAACCTTACCTAGTTGTTTGTCCAGTGCTGCCAACATAAGCACATGGTGGCAAGTTTGTGAACTTTAATAGTCAGACCTCGTATACTAATATAGGTGAATTGCTGTTTTTCCACCATATGCAGATTTAGTAGCTTAATAATTAGGTTGGTTTGCTTAAGTGATTTAGTAAGGCAGTATTGAGTATCTAAAGATTAGGTGACTGTGTCCTTGTCCTCAAAGAACTTTTGGTACCTGGCACCAAAAGGGGATATTGTTCTCTTGTGTCTTAAAATGTGGTCCCAGAATAGTGTGGCTTTTGGAGGTGAGTGACTTCAAAGACAATAAGGTAGATGAAAGGAAAATTTTTATTCTCGTCATTCCATGGGGGAACTTTCTTGCCTTGGTCTTCCTGAAGAGAGGACAAGTATTGGCCTGGAAATGTTTGTTATATACCCTTGGGCTCCACTGGCATATCTCAAGCTGTTATTGTCAATCATATAAATACATATTTAGACAATTTCTGAAACACTTCTTATTTCTTAGAAAGAGAGACGTCACTCATCTAGTACATCGTATTAATATGTATGATGACTTTCTAGAGTTGTGCTATTTCTTCACTATGACTTCTCTTGTACTGTTCCTCTGCAGAAGCTCCCCCTTCTTTCTTTTTTTGGAAAATATCATAATTTTATTTTTAGATGTGTGCAGTATGAGATGTACGTATGTGTGCATGTGTGTTGCACGTTTTTACCTATTGTCATTTGTGTAGTTATTATGACAGTTTTACAGAGGAGGACGGTAAAGTGTTTTTAGAAAGCCCCCCTCCTTTTTTTGGGAAAGTATCTCAGATATAAAATTTTGTTTTGTGCTTATTATTTTATATATTTTTAACTTTTTATTTTAAATATGTGGGGTACAATTCAGGGTTATGTATACAGATGTTCATTATGCAGGTACCCTTGTTGATGAGGTGGGCACCCTCCTCCCCTGGCAGTTTCCTACTACTGCCAATCAGGAAGGTCCCTTTTTGTTTAATCACATCAACTTACAATATCAACTAGCAGAATGTTTTAATATTGTAAAACAGATTTTTAAAAAAATCTCCATATTTTTTCTATTTATTCAGTTTTTAAAATAATCCATACATCAAATCATTAGGGTTTATTTGGTATTAGCTGTTTACTTCAACTTCTAGAACTCTTTGTCTCTTTAGGTATATGTTCAACTTTTCTGAGATGATCCTTTAATTTCATCGAACTTTTAAAAATCTTTAGCATCAAACTATATGTAGTACTCTTTTTTTTTATTATGATGTTGTGGGGTACAGTATGTTGTACTCTTTATCACTCTTTTACTTTCTTCTACATTAATGCATTTATCTTTCTTTTATTTTCTCATTTTATTTTTTGATCTTTTTCTTGAGTATTGAGGTTTGCCTTTTATTTTCTTCTTCTCCTCCAAATATCTTTGGCTTTGTTTACCAGATGTACATGTTTTACTATTTTTTGAAATTAATAATTGCTTTTATATTTAGCATTTCTTTCCTTAGATATAGTTTGTTCTCTTTTTAAAAAGCTTTTGCGTTGAATATTTATTTATTTAATTTTCAAAGGGTCATTTTGGGTACTTTTTAGGTTTTCTAATATATTGTAACTGGAAAATTCAATTTAGAATTGAACTAACTAGCACACGTAGTCTGGACTAGTACATGTATGCTACCTGTGTGAGAATCGTTTAAAATCGTAGCTTGAAAAATCTTTTGGAAATTTAGCTTGAAAAAATTGAAACAATGGAGTTAATCTTAAAAATCTGTATCAGGATTGCGCTGACAGACAAAGTCTAGTGTTTTAAAATGGCAGTTTGTTCTCTGATTTTCAAAGCAATAGCTATTTGGAAAATATAGGTAAACTATATTTTGCTTAGCTGTGTAACAATTACTCTAAAATTTGACACCTTAAAATGACAGGTATTTATTTTCTCATGCAGTTTCTGAGAGTCAGAAATCTGGTAGCAGCTTAGCTGGGCTGTTTTTGCTGGGTGTCTCTCATGAAGGAGCCGTTCAAGCTGTGGGCTAGGGCTGCTGTCATCGGAAGGCTTGAATGGAGCTAGAGGACCCACTTCAAAGATGGTTCACTCACATGACCATTAATTGGGGGCCTCAGTTCCTCACTGGCTGTCATGCAGGTCTGTTTTCTTGCCCCAGAGTGAGTGATCCAAGAGAAAGGGAGGTAGAAGGTACAATGTCGCTTATGAACTACCTTCATATGTGCCACACTGTTGCTTCTATAGTATTTCATTGACCCCACTTACCAACTTTGGTACATGTGGAAGATTATGACAAAAGGGAGTGAATGTCAGAAGGTGGGAATCATTAGGTCATTCACTGAGTGAATACTGGCCACCATGTAGGCAGAAGGATATAGAAATTAAGGTTCACCATTCAGAGTGGATCTTCTAGGATTTTTTCCCCCTGACATAACAGCAGATCATAAACATTTTTCATGCCATGAAATAGTGATCTAAAATATGATTTTTATGTATTTGCTTAGTGTCTATTGTGTGGGTATGCCAATTTATTTGACCAATCTATTAAATCACATTACTTTATAATTAGACTGTTTGGAGTATTTGACTATGATAAATTGTTTATTAAATTTTCTTGCCCATAAATCCTTGAACACATCTCCTACCATTAACTTAAAACAAATTCATAGAAATGTTATTCCTGGGTCAAGGTATGTAAACATTTTAAGGTGTCTTACACATATTGCCAACATATTCCCCAGAAATTTGTGCCAAATTTATGCTTCCATTGGCATGACTAAACAGTGCCTGGCTTCTTCTATGCTTGTCAATGCTAGGTACAATAATTAATAAATTAAATAACCTAATAGGGAATATATGAGGGGGGACTCCCCCCAAAAGCAGAATTTATTTATAAAAAATTGTGTATTTATTCTTACATATTTAAACTTCAATCCTGTCCTCCAAAAGATAATTCCAGTTTTTTGAGCATCTCCCCTCATAGTATCTCACTGTATTTTTAATTTTTGGATTACTGATAAAGTAGAGAAATTATTTTAAAAGTCTTATTCCTGAATCAATATAGTATTTTTTTTTATTTTTAAGACTAACTTTGTCATAATGACTTTCCAAGCTGTAAGTAGTTTCTTAAAAAAATGTGCTTTGCTTTCTTTGAAAATATACATTTGCATTGGACATTTCCATTAAGGCTACACAAAGGAAATGTTCTGTAGTGAATCCAGAAATGTTGAAAAATAATTAAATGACTTAAGCATTTTTGAAATACCAACTAGTTTGATGGTTACTAAACTAAGTTTCCCTAACTTATATTTTATTGATTGAACATTTGCTAGAATAATGAGTTAAAAAACGAGAAGATACTTTTCTTTTACTTTTGTTGTAAGCCATCTGGCAAAATTTGGTGAGTGTTGAAGAACATTTGTCAAGAGATAAACGCATAATTGAGAGTTGTCTAGTCTAAAGAAAAAAAAAAAAGACACTCTTACTGTTCCCATGTGATAGAATGAGAATGACTGGTATTACTTGAAAAGTTTTCCTGCCTAGTACTTTCATATTAGTGGTGTTCTCAGAATTGTACCAAAAAAAAAAAAAAAAAAATTGCTGAGTAGTTTTCAGGATCTCAAAAAATTTCATTTTGATTCTTGATGTTTTCATAATAATTGATTGTAAACTTGAAATGTCATTAAGAGGCTTCTACATTGAGTGTGGGTAGAATATGAAGATGCACATTATCTGGCGGGGCAGGAGCAGAGTGTAGCAGAGAGGCCTTGGAATCTAAAGGTTCTTATTTGATAGCTCCATTTACCGACTTTGTGACCTTGGCCCTTTCAATCTCAGAAGTAAAAATGCCTGCTCTGCAAGATGATTTTCAAAAGTCAGATTTACAATGTACACGTAGTACCTGGCACACACAAATGCATAATATGTATATAAAGCAATAGGAATAGCCATGGAAATGTATAGTATTCCTTCCCTAAGTGATTAGAGAGGTCTTCACAGGACCTTAACAGAATGGAAAATTCAGTTATATTTAGGTGAATATTAAATTTATGCCATAATTCTGACCAAGAGTGTATGTGATAGGAAGGAGGGGGACAACTGTTTATTTTTTTGTATTAGTGAAGGATTTTGCTGTTGTCATTGCATGAAGTTTGTTGAAGGATTAAAAATAGATTAATATAAGGGTGCCAAAAATGTATGCACATTTTAAGAAAGGAAAAACTGTATTAAAATTGTAATACTTAATATTACAGTTAATATTAAGTTATGTTTGGCTTCTGCAATTACAAGTGGTGCTCAGAGTTACCATCAGTGTCCAGACACTTCTGATTATGGTAAACTTCTGCAGGACTCGTTGCTGTGTAAGGCCTCCTGGATCTTTCCTTGCTCACATCACACACAGTACCCTGCTTCTCAAACTTACCAAGAAGGCATGCAATTGTTAGGCATGTTGAATGTTCTGTTGCATACTCACACCTCCATTGTCATAGTACTTCCACAATGTTCTTGAATTTCAAATACCACTTCAAAATGGTCTTGTGTTCCTCAAGCAACAACCATGCCATTTTCTTTGACTGTCCTGCCTGTCACATGTCACTCTAGCATTCATTTGATTAATGCCATCTTTTGAGTGAACATTATATTATACATTGTTACTGTGATTCATTCCAACTTTGAAAAGCATAAATATAGATATAGCTATATATGACATCTCTTAAAATGTATATACCTATTTTTGGCACCCTGATATTAGCTGTGACTATACAGAACCGAGGGCCATGCCAAACAAGGCAAGTCATAGACTAATAGTATGAACATTAAGACGAAACCAATAGTTGCAATGAATTTGTGGAACTGGCTCTCAGTGTATAGATACAAATGCTGTCATGATTTCATGAGAGGAGGCTATAGGTCTTGAACTAGATTTGAGGAAAATATTGGTTTGCACAAGAGTAAGGGGGAAGGAGTATTCTAAGCTTGGGAATAGTATGAAAACATACACGCAGACAGACATCCATGTGGTGTTTTGCTGTGAGTAAATTGACCTAAGCTAGAGAATGTGTTTGGGGTACAGTATGAACAGGGAAGGTGTGATCAGAATACTAGGAACCTTAGTTATCAGGCAAAAGAGAGGAAGCAGGCAGCAGGCCATCACTTGAAGCTTCTGGAGTGGAAGAAAAGTCATGATTTCGATACTGAGGGACTTTAATGTAGAAGTGATGCAGGGCCTTTGTCCAGATATAAAGATGTGCTCTTAAAGTGAGCTCAGTAACTCAGGAAGGAGGCGATCAGATTCCAAACACTAGAACCATCACTTCTTACTGCTGTCCTACTCAAGAAGTTTTGAGTGATGTTCTCTTGTTCTCTTATGAATATATTGTTTAAAAAACAAAAATAAATTAAAATGCTAGATGACTGTTGCTTACCTTGGGTTGATCTCACTTTGTTTTTGTTTAATTTTAGCATTTAATTTTCCAAGTAACCAACAAAACACATACTTTGAAAATCACATAATTATAATTCTACAACTATAATTTATGTGATATTTTGCAATTTTATTCCTTTCTTGGTATGTTCATTAAGATTTGTGCTGGCTACTGAGAAGCTGGAAAAGGAGTAGCATTTATTAAGCCCCTACATTTTTTGTGCATATTAGTCTCAGTATCCCATTTAGTCTTCACAGCATCCTTATAAAGCAGGTGATGTTATTGCTATTTTACAGGTGTGTACACTGAGCATTCACAAAACTAGACATCTGGGGAGTGTTGGTGCAGAGTGCTGTGCTTTGTAACATGATGCTTCCCGAGAGAATCTGGGGAGCACACAACTTTTGTCAGGAGAAATAAGGACTAAACTAAGAAAAGTAATGTTAATTTTTTTATGCCTCAGAGATAGGAAAGTTAGTCTCTCTTGTAGGAATCCAGCTTGATCATTTCTGAGGGATGTAATACCTAGTCACAGGGCTGTTCTTCTGCTTCCTGAGGAAGTGAAATTTTTCACTAAATTGGGTGGTGGCCTTCCATATTTAAATATGTAGCTGGAACTTGCTTTAGTACAAATGTTAAAAACCTTGGAGAATGCAAAGTATTTGATCTCAAGATGATTCGAATACTTTTCATTGATGAAAAAAGAATTTCTTGTTTTGTTTCTATGGTCATGATCATGAATTTTCCACATCACTGTAGTTTCTGAAAGCAGTGAATTAATTTACCATTAATCGTCCAAGGTAACTTTCTCTTTTTGAAAACTATGATGAAAAGGACAAGGTTTAGAGAGTATGAGGAACTTCTTAGTTTCTAAAGTATAAAAAACATTTTGGAAGTTAAATTAAATTGAACTCATTTCTGTTGTTAAGATTTCTTTAAATGCTCTGCCTTTATGGTTTATAATTCTTGGTTTCAAATTCTAATGGAGCTGTTATGTGCAAGTTAAACCCTGAACTGAGAAACATGCTTGTGAATTCCTGTATAAGTGGTTTTTAAAATTGTAGTTGTTTTAAAAAGGAAGTTAACACTTAAGTATCTATTAATTCTTGACAAGGTCTTTATTCAACCTAAGCAAAAAGTGTTTCTAAAAAGGCAGGTAGCTGTTAGCATTTTTTGAGAATCTGAAATTAAGAAAGTAATTATTATGAGTTTTTTAATCTTTTGTTTTTTCCAAAATGTAAATGTCTCTATTTTTTCTTATTATAAAAGCAACTGTTAAATGTTAAAAAGTATTCAGTCGATGCCAAACAGTATACATTAATCTTACCCATAACCTTACCCTAGCCAGGTGACCACTGATTATAGTTTATTGCATTATCTTCTGGAAATTTTCTTTGCAAATGTAAACTTTTATTGCAATGTACATATGTTTTAAATGGGACTGATTATACTACAGGTACTCTTCTTTAACTTACTTTTTCTTATTGAGAATTGCTGGTGATCTCTTTCCCCTTCTGTCATGACAGATTTACCTTTTAGGTTGTTGGCTTGTTTTGCTATTTTAACAACAGTGTGAAGAAATCCTTCTTTTGTATGTTTTTTGCACACTTCTCTATTTCCTCAGGCTAAATTTATATAAATAAAATGGTTAAGAAAAAGGTAATGCATACATTAAATTTCCATATACATTCAAAAACTGGTCTCTAAAAGGTTATTTTCAATTTATTCACTCATAAGTATTGCATGAGAGTTTTTTTCTTTTGACTTACTCTTTTACAATAGTATGGATGACAGTTTTTTCCTAGTTAGGTAAGAAAAAAATTTATTTTTAAAAATTCTCAGTGGGGTTGAAAAGAATATCATATATTTGTGGGCCTTTATATTTCTCATGGGACAGATTGTTCATAACATTTACCTTATTTTTCTTAGGGTGCTTTTTCATATTATTTTAAACAACTTTTATTATATCTTTTGATATATGTGTGGTAAATTTTTACAAACATTTATTTTTACCTGTTATGATATTTGTCATACAACATACCTAAAATTTGACATATTTCCACATATCATTCTTTTTGCTTATGGTTTCTGGCTTTTGTGTGCATGCTATGAGTAAAGGCCCCAGCCAGCTTTTTTGGGGACACCTAGGCACTTTATGTGCATGTTCTTATTCAAGGCTCATGACAACCCTATGAATAGAATACTATTATCTTCCCTTTTATAGATGATAGGCAGATAACTTATCCAAGGTTACATTGTCTTAAATGATAGTGCCATATTTCAAATACAGGTAATTAGATATCTCCTTAATCCAAGAATTAGCACAAACAAAAAACAAACAAAACTTCCTATATTGTTTCTTACTGTTTTTCTTTGTTAATTATTAAATATTTCATGTCTATGGAGTTAATCTAATATTTTAATTTAATCTTTATTTTATACTAAGTTTATTTATATATACATGTCTTTACACATTTGTTATAGACTCCTATTATAATAATTGTATTATTTCATTGTCAGTAAAACATTGTTTAAATTACACTGGTTTTAGAGTAATTTTTATGTCTAAGGGCAAGTCTCCATTGTTATTTTTTCTTTCAAACTTCTCTTGACTGTTCTCACGTATTTTTTCTTCTAGCACCAATGTTAAATTCATTGTGCAAATTCTCCCTTCAAAATAGTTTGTAATTGCACTAATTGTAATTGCACAATTAGCATACTCACAATATTGATTTTCCTAGTCAGGAAAATATCATATCTTTTAATTAACATTTTTAGTAAAACTATACAATTAACTTAATGTAGATGGGGACATTTTATTATAAGCATGTTCCTGGGCTAAATTTTGATAGTGCTGATGATTGTTCAAATTTATGACCACATGCCATTTTGACAGTGAGCGTATGTAACTCATCAATGTTTATAAAGTCAATTTCCAGTTTATGAATATTGTGCTAGTTTATATCCTCTTTTTGGACATTCAGTGTTGGCGAATGAGGAATGATTTTAGTGTCTTGATGGCCAAAGTCTATACTTAACCAGTTGTGAGTATCAGAAAATCCAGTTTCCTTTAAATAAGATTCATAGCTATTGGTTGATCTGAATTCTGGGTATTCATTTCAAATTATGTTTCAACCCATTACAGACCAAAATTCTTCAAAATCAGACTAAGCCACATAGCAGCATGGAAATAGGCAGAAGTCACATTTAAATTGTTAACACAAATTAACATTTGCGAACTGGTTTGATTCCACCTTCCCCCACTTGTGGATGCTTTTGCTGTACATTTAGATTCTAGGAGGGTTCAGAGTTCTCTTGAGATTAAGGGCCACTGTGACATCACACATGTCACACATTGAGGTTCTTTACTGTCCCTTTCACTACTCTTCTGTGTCTCAGATAATCAAGAGAAAAGGAGGCCTTCCTTTACAAAGATGATCAAGGACTGTAGAATTATAAGTAAATGGAAAGTCTATTAGAAATGGAATTTCTGAAAGAAATATGAGGTTAGAAAGTAATTACTAGAAAGTAATTACAATAGTGAAAGAAGGCCAGAAAATGCCAGAAGGAGGAGAAAGGACAATACAAAAGAGATAAGTAAGAAAAGATGAGGGGCATTGAACCCCTTCTCCCCCAAGAAAAGCTTGAGAGGAAGTTGGAGGATGGAAGAAGAGAGGGCAAGATAGTATAAAAAAAAAGCAACAAAGTAAAGATGAAGAAAATTTAGTAAAATGGACTAATACTTACATAGGTGGCTTAAAAAAAAAACTACTGCTCCTTTCCTTTAAATTGCTCAGTATCTAAATAAAGAACTTGTTGATTTCTTTTTAGCAGGCTCTTTCAGTAGTGCATTTTGAAGATTTCTTCATAGAACATTAGGATATTTTACTACCTGACTGAAAGCGAATAAACAGAACTGGAAGATTTCTGCTTTGCACATTTCTGAAGCTTATTATATCCTTATATAGGTAAAAAGGGAAGTTATACACTGAGTGCGCCAAAGTGACCACATGCTTCACACTTGTACTACCTCTTTTTATGAAGCTAAATTTGGAGTTTTCAAAACCTCCTGTTTAAAAATACATCCCCAAAGACTTCTGCTTATTGCACATTTTGTTCCTGTCCTGTACAAACGAGATCTTCATTTACAATTCTTTTGGGAATGTTTTTCTTTTTGTCACAAATACAAAAGAAAGCTATTGACATATAATCCTTTGCTATGTTTTATGCAGTAGCACCATAATTCTCAAATTTTGAGAATATATATTTGTTTCTTTCAAGTCTAAAGACAAATCTTACAGAAAGTTTAATTATGTGTTCATGCATATACATGGAATCTTAAATATAATTGAATGAATAAAAATTAAGTTGCTACAAATTAGTTTATGCAGGCATCTTTCACTTAAAATAACAGATACTTTACCAAAAAAAAATTCCCTGACAGGTTTTTCTGTTATATGATTTATATTTTCCTGTTGAATTTCATTATAAAATTAAAGACTTATTTTATCAAAGGGAAAACTTGTCCCTGGATTTTCAAATATGAAGTCATATCCAGGAATACATCAGTCTTCTAAAATAATATATTTAAATATAAAATAGTAATCTTATAAAATTTATTAGCAAACATATTTAGAATATTAACAACTGTTCTTCTATGCTAAATAAAATGATAAAAATAAAAATGAGAGTACCAGAAACTCTCAAAATATAGTAATTCATCTATCTTTTCTAACTTTACTAATAATGCAATTTATTAACCCAACATTCCACTTTTTAAAAATACTGACTTGCCTCTTTACAGCTATCTTGTACTATACTTAATTATAACTTATCTATACTTAATATATGCTTCTGGATAAGATAAATTTAGTATGTGAAGTTTAAAGCTGAAATGTTAGTGAAATTGTTCTTTGAACTATTTTCTGAATGTGTAATTTTTCTACGGTGACCTAATGGATGAAAATTATCTGGAAATTAATGAATTCTTAATGTGCTATCTCACCTGTTTCCAATTTAGGATTTGTTTAAATAACTTAGAATGCCATTAATAGGAATTTTTGAAGTACACCAGATTGATATAAAAAGTTTAAAATGTATTAAAACAGAAAATGTTGGATGGAATTTGGAAGTAAGAAATATATTAAGTAGCTACAACTTAATTGATGATAATAGCAGCACCAGAAAAGTGGATAAGATGAAATCATGGAAGATGGGGTCCAATTATTTATTCATTTTTTATTCAATAAGCAATATTTATGAAGCACCTACTATTGATCAGACACTTGCTAAGTTACAGGGACATGGTAAGCCAGATTAACATATATTTCTCTGCCTTTCAGAGTTTATAAACTGTCACCAAAGATAGTACATAATTAGTTATAATTTGAAGGGTTGAAGGGTTCCTAATAAAGGTTACTCCTTATCATTGCCTAATTTCTGAACAAACTGAGAAATAAAAGAAAAATGTGGTAGATAGGCAACAAAAAATATCACCTTTGAACTTATATAGCTGACATTGAAGCATGTGTCTTGTCTCAAGGAGCAAGTGAATTCTCTAATACTAAACCCTAGGATTACAGATTGGTACCCAACCAGCTCTGTAAGTAGAGGACAACTGTGGGTTCCCCTACAGGGAGAAGTTCTGGCTCCTGTGAGATGTACAGCATCGAGATGTTGAGCACATGCTTCCTGTGGGTAAGCTGGCTCCCAGGAAGACAAAAGGAGTGAAGATCTATTGCCCTTTTTAAGTCCCCAGATCACTCACTCCTTCATTGGAGAACGTTGGGGAAGAGTAAGTGTCATACTAGTGGTACTCCTTCCACATGAAAGAAACTTCAGGAATAGGGAAGAAGCGTTATCTCCCCTAATAATAATGACGAGTATAAGTTAGAGTTTATGAAGAAGGAAGTTTGGAATACTATGGGAACATAACCTAACTTAAAGGTTCAGTGAAATTGATATTGAAACTGAAAGAATAGGGAGTAGGATTAGGAAGATTTTGGCCAAGAAGAGAGACATCTTGGCACACTGGTGGAATTTAGAGCAATTCAGCATGACTGGTTGCAGCGTAGACTATGAGACAGAATGGAAATTGATACAGCAGGGTATATGGACAGTGACCAAATCTCAGAGTGGGTTGTGAGTCAAACTCAGATGAATGAAGGGCAATTGGAAACATTTGAAAGATTTCAAATAGAGCAATGACCGAATCAGATTTATGTTTTGAGGAGAAAATCATTCTAACTGTAACTTGGAGGGAAGCAAAGCTAGAGAGAGAAAAACCTATTAGTGGTATGCAAGGAAAGGAAGTTTGTGGTAGGGGATGTGTAGATTAGTATAGTCTTGTAAATTTTGCCCTTAAAGTGCAAGACATTCAAGTAAAGATACTTAGAAATTTAGATGGGAGCATACATTGTATCTTTTTAATCTTATTTTAACATTGTGTCTTTTTATGAATGACTTTTACTTGAAATGCTGATCAATGAATTTATGCTAAGCTAGTGAAGCTATACATTTAATTGGACTTCTACATGCTGATAGAAATGTTATAATCCTTTTGAATATTTTCTTTAGTTTTTTGATGAATTCAACTATTTGAATAAAATTATTCAATTAAATTTTTTTTGAAAGAACATAAAAATCTGTTGTTTACTAGAAGATCCAAGATGTCTTGTAAGTGTTCTGGTCTATGGGAGGACAAAGAAAAGCTTAAGTTCACTTCTGGGAAGACACATTTCCATTGAAATTAACTTACTAAAATTGCATGATCTCACCCAAAATGATTGTACAGACAGTTTTTCTTAGCTGCTACCAATATACAACGATTTAAAGGCTGTATTATTTCAAAAGATAATAATTTGTTATCAATATTCTTAGGTACACATAAAGAGCCTGGAACCCTATCTGATAAAACTCTTCCAAATTTACATGAGAAAGTCTTTTGTAAAGATAATCAGTGCTGTTTAGCTTGAAGGTCCCTCAGTATCAACTGACAATGTAGCCGGTTCCTGCTGTCATTTTTTCCCCTGTTAGAAATATTATCATGTTATTATTTTTATACCTTTTGTCTAATGTTATAATAGCTTTTAAAGATTTTCTCCTAATAATTTGAGACCTTTTGTAGGCATTCTTGGTTTGAAAACAGTGTGATCTGTTAGTGCTTATTGGATGAGTTATATGCTTTGAATGTCTCTCTTTCCAAGTCACTGTGCTAATATATTTTTTATTCATTTTCTTTTGTGTTATAATAATTATGTTTAAGTCTCAAGGCAATCTTCTTTAGTCTATATGTGCTTAAAAGATTTATTTGCATTTCTATCTAGAATAAATCAAAATAAATTTTGCTGGAAATGGCATCATGCAACTTGAGTTTCTTTAACTTGCAGTTTTTAATTACTGTGCTTTATCTGGTGGAAATGAATGTTTGGTTGCGAAAGAATTGCAAACATGGAAAAACACACCTTTAGTTACAGGTATTTTCATAGAGTAAAGTTGGTTGCTTAATACTCTAAGAATTCACAATTTCTCTTTAGATTTTGTGATTTTTATGCTACCAAGTGATTTTTTTATAAAGAAAAATTATCTCATAAGAAGAAAACTTTAAATGTTAAATAAAGCTGATGAACTAACTGAAAATGATGCATAAAATTTAACTTTTGTGATTGATATATGAGAGGGGATTCCAAAAAACTGGAATATATGTATAAAAAATTATGTATTTATTCTTACATGTTTAAACTTCAGTCACCTTCAAAGTATTCTTTCTTTGATGCAATACACCTATCAAGATGCTTTTCCACTGCTCACAACAGTTTTTGGACTCAGCAATTTTTATTTCTTTTTACTACTTCTGCCGCTTTTTGTTTCACATCTTCCACATGGACAAAATATTTCTTTTTGAGGACTTTTTTCATCTGGGAAGACAGAAAAAAAAAAGTCGCTCAGGGATAAATTGGGTGAATAGGAGGCTAAGGTATGGGGATCATGCCAGTTTTATTAAAAAAGCTACTGAACACTCAACACTCAGCACGGAGTGAACAGGTGCACTCGTAAATCACCTATTATGAAATGGGCAAACATGTTGAAAGAATCTCAACAACAATAACAAAAAATTCACTGAAACCAGTCACAGTTTCTCACAACCACACTTGCGGTACACTGAGGCTGATGGTTCCTAGTACTCTTGCCTAGCAGGGGAAGCATGTACTACAAGGGACCTGTCTTCTAAAAGATAATTCTGGTTTTTTGGGGTGTCCTCAGATACTCATTTGATTAAAAATTGTATTCCTGAAAACACAATTTCACCCATGCAACAAATTGATACTCTGTCACTGTTATACAGGAAATCTGTGACATTAGAGAATATTCTAGAGGAAAACAGGCAAATTATGTTTCCTTCCTCCCAGTGAGGTTGTCTAGAAAACTCATACAGGTTGTGGGTTGGGCCCAAGAAGTGAGAAGTTCTAGTTCCAGAAGGGAGCCACAGTTGAATGACTTTTTCTTCTTTATACTCTTTCCCTCTGTAGGTTGGGGGATCAACACCAAGTGCCTGTGCTCACCTTCTCTGTTTTTATGATTTCAGTGGGAGTAAGGCTGAAATGAGCAGTATGACTTTGAGCTCAGGAAGCATTTAGCCTGAGAAAATCAGGCCAAATAGGATAGTTTGGAGCCTTCCAGACTAGTCCTACTATCTTTTTAAGTCCAGGAGGTAGTAAAATGGAACTCACATTTCTACAGCATACAGCAGTGGGAGCCTGTCATTCTAAAAGGGACTCTGTGTGAGGAGAAGTCAAAGGAGACCCATGCAGGCGAAGATTCATGTTTTATGGGTTGCGAGTCTTACACACTCAGTGGGGGATGCTCTTTAAGAAAGGGAACACAAAATTACGAATATAAAATTAGTGAAAGGTCTCAGAAAGGGCCTTTGCAAGTAGTTAAGCTTCATTGATTCACAGTAAAATTCACCTCTAGCCTCATTCATAAAGCTGCACCTATTAAGTTGAATCTATTTGAAATAGATGAACTTTAATATATCTTGAATTGATAATAAACCTAAATATTTTTTAAAAATAAGTTTGAATGTCATATTCTCAAAGAAAACTTCCCTAATTGCTGCTTCTGTAATGCTACTGTGTCACATGTACGTGTGCTCATGACCCATTTACTCATCTAATTGCCCAGTAGAGTCTAAGCTAAAGACAGATGGGGATGTGTTGCCCAGTGTTGTGTCCCTTGTACCTAGCACAGTTGCTTAGCAAATTGTAGTTGTGTAAGGTGGAGTGCAGGGATGTTGGTGTCATAGAACTTTTGAGTGTATTCCAGCACAGCCCCAGTGCTGGCCTGATGTGCTGATAGAAACTTCTAGTGCTATTCCATGCAGAAAAAGTTTTCATCAATCATACGGACAGCAGCTGTCAGGTTCTCCTTTACTTGGTGAGTTATGGATGGGAAAGATGTCTTTCAACTGTGCACACAAATTGGTAAAGAACAAAGTAGGACGCCATCCTTCTGGTAGGAAGAAGCAATTATAGTAGGTCTGAAGGTAATTTTGGGTACAAAAATGCCTCCTAAGGATACTTTGCTTGTCTTTGAACACCTTTGAAAATTTATTTTTCAAGACAATAAGAGCAAAGAAAAAATTGAAGAAGGCATGATTCAGAAATAAAATTCTTCCATTTGATGAAGTCAATTTCATCTAACTGGGTAAATGATTTTAAACCTGAAGTCTCTCTTTGCAGATTTTACAGCAAAGAGCTTTAATTATTTCTAAAAACCATTGTAATAAATCGGTTATTTCTGATGAAACATATCTTGAACTTACACATATGAAGAAAAAATGTTGCATTTATGTTTTCCCCCAAAATAGTTCTATTGCTTAAATTTAGTATTTATATGATTTAAGATTGGGAGATTGGGAGAGGGGAGGGTCTAATAACCATGGTAGATTGTTTTTAATACTCAGAAAAAGCAGGATAAATTCTGTAAATACTATACTTTATATTGCCAAAGGAGAAACATCCTACAACAAGAAATGTAGGAACTGATCGAAGAACAAACTGTGTGAAAGATGTCAAGACCAGCTACATAATTTACAGTGCCCAGTGAAAAATGAAAACATAGGAATTCTTATTTTTAAAATTTATTAATAATTTCCAGACAGTAACAGCAGAACATTGACTTAAGTGTGGACTCTTTTAAGTTTGGGGCACAGGTTGCTTGTCCATGAAGTTGACTCTGAAAAATGCCTTTGCATGGTTTATGAGAGCTGTTGTCAAAGACTTTATTCACTGTGTAACCCGGTGAATTGCAAAGAAAAATTCACATGATAAATTTCACTTTGTCCTCAGCACCAGAATAGCATTTATCACCCTAAATGACCTATTAGGTTCCTTTGATTGGGCAGTAGGAGCTATCAGAACTCAAAATGCTGTGCTCAAATGAGGTAGTTCTGCTCAGTCTGTTTTCTGGTGTCATTTCTTTGTGATGATTTGACTTTGATTTTGCAATGTTAATGGGTTTTGATCTTCGTGTTTTAAGTCATCTCAGACTCTTTTTTTGAAAGTAGGTATAGAAAGTAGGTATACTTTTTTTGAAAGTAGAGTTCTTAAGTAATTTTATAAAACCTATCATCATCAATGTTATTTACTGCGTGCAGTAATAGCCTTATTAGTGAAATTAATGCATTCCAGCAACATAATTATTTGTTAGAGACTTCATAACTACAGGTCAAAATAATCTAGGAAGGAGAAAGATGAGCTCCAGGTAAGTAAGAGTACACGACAGAAATTTTAAATGGAAGAAAAGTGTCTTTGTCTTAAGCCAAAGCTTAAGCAATGAATGTTAAAGGAGATGAAGTTTGGGACTTGGTGTATTCTTGGGAAAGGAGAATTCACTGGGAACAAGCTTAGAGGGAAGAGACCTGCTGGCAGACAGCCCTTTGCTGGGTGATGTAGCCCCACTTCAGAAGATGTAACATATGTCCTTTCATTCCCTAACATCTCCAGCAGACTTAGCCAGCATCCCATAAGAAGTAAGGAGCCCATCTGCCTTGCGGAGACTGTGCCTTGGACTTCCCTCCCCAAGTCATCCCACAAGAGTTAAATCGGATTGTCTTTAAGCAGGATTACTGTGTTCACTTGTACAAGGTTTTTCACTGTATGGATTCATTGGGTGATAGACAGGTGGCATCTGAACTCCTCCCCACTTTATGATGATCAAGTCGCATCTTCCTCTCATGGGCTGTGCCCCCTCTGCATCCTCGCAAGTAGGGGCACCACATGGGCTAGAATTTAGGACAACCTGAGCCAGCTAAGCAGACTTAGTAGGTAGCCTAAGTATGTGGGAATCCTTTAAAGTGAGAAAATACCTTTCCTTCTTAGGAATAAAATTCCCAATTAGAAAGCTCTAAAAATGAAAATATTTTGAGTTAATTTTCAGTATGAGTGAGCACTAATTAGAGTGGAATGGTATGAGTAGGCATTCTTTAGTTTTGATGGAATTATGGGGTGTGAAGAGCCAGAACCTCTATGTGAAAGTTGGTGGCTAGGAAATAGGGGAAATGGATGCTGAAGGAAATAGATACAGTGTTACTCACTACATTGGCTTTGGTTAGTTACTTCCTTCCCAGGGGATTTGTTCATTTAACTATTAGTTGTATGTATCCATTGAAGTACTATTCAATTTGAGTGTAATGTTCTTTTAAGTTTTTCTTATCCTTGGGTTTTATACAAATCATATTTATATCCCTTTGTTTAAACTGATCAGAATATATAAAATCAAATATGAACACTTGGAAAGAGTCACACTGATAAATTAGATAGCATTTCTGTCATAGCAAAATGACAACCAGCTAATTTCCTTTGAAGGCAAAACAATGAGCACATCTGAGATTTTTGTCGCTTGTTCATCATAATTAGGAAACACTATATTTAAGTGCACATAAAATAAGACTTATCCTGCACTTTCACTTATTCTGCCCTGGTAATCTTCTAGGTAGAGTCTTACATTTAAATTTCTGTCCTTTCTGTGGTTACCTTCCTCAGGATTCCACAAGGCTTGTTTGTCTTTCCCCAAGTTGAGTGATTACAGTGTGCCAGGTGTGTTGCTAGAGGATTTGAAAGAAAAACTCAAAGCTCCCAGGGTTTCCACATACAGTAATTAATATACAGTACAACTACAGCCTCTCTTCACAGTTTGTTTCTCCTCTTGTAGTCCCCAGCACTTTCTGAGATGCACTTTTTAACCAAGGTTGTCCCAAGCCTTGAATTCTTAGGAAAATTATAGACTTTTCTTTTCTGCAATCTTTTCTGTAAGACTTTCTCCTGTCCTCAGTTGGAGCTACTCACTCCCTAGTGTTTTCCAGAGCTCTTCAAATTTTACTTTTCTGCCATAGTTATTTCCATTCAAGTCTTTATCCTCCTCTAAACTTCAAGGTCCCTGGACATGTGGATTCTAATTCATCCTTGTTTCCCTATTCCTTATGATTTTTTAAAAATGCCTTTCTCATTGTTGGTACTCAGATGGTTTATTGCATCAACTCAGATTAGATTACAGTGATGGTTTACATGCTACCAGTTCAGAGACACAGGTTGTTTACCCAATATGCTGTAGAGCCAGGTTGAGTGACTGCCAGCATTCTTAATTCAAATTTACTGTATAAAGGAAAATTCAATGCCTGCTGTCCAATCCCTAAATAAATCCACTATTACAATTTTCTGTTGCCTTTTCTAGTTTACTTAACACACAAGCATCCATTCTACAAATCTATCAGCATAAGCTCATAATAAATAGTTTTGTATTCTGCACTTCTTTCAGATCTAGGAGACTCAAACTAAAGGAATAAACAATTTTATCTATAGGTATACACTTTTGAAAGATTGTTGCCCCCAAACAAGCTTTTAAATTCTGAGAGAAGCATGTCTAGAGGTTGCTTATCAAGCTTCAGAAAGTACATCCTTTGAAACACTCTTAATGGCAGTGTCATAAAAAACCACATACATCCGGGGATCTCCCATACTGGGCTTTCCAGCAATGAAACCAAATGCCTGATACTTTGAGATGAAATTCTAATTATTGTAATGAGATTATTCTGCTTCTTGGCATATCAAGCAATTTGTTTTACACCTTTACTCATTATTTTTCATTTTTGAAGACTTAAATAGAATAGACATGACAGAACGGGAGTCCTGTTTCATCTCTTGGACCATTAATTATGCCATGATGGTTTCGGTACTGATGAGACCCCAAGGGGAATGAATCTTGTCGGGTCTTACTCTGTTTAACGGATTTCATTCTTTATACTTCAAACAAGTTTTCTTAGAAAACCATTAATCACTAAACTATGGATTAAATAGTGACAATAATGGAAATATAACCAAGAACAAATTGTTCATGGTTGGCTTCTCCAAGGATTTGACAGCTAATTTATAAAACAAGTTATTTTTGTACAGCAGGACTTTTATAACTCAAGTAAAATTGTTTCAGCAAAATGCTCAGCATCATTCTGTATCCTATAGGAGAATGGTGCACACATAGACCTTCATATTTCTCTCTTGATCTCCTTTCCTTGGCATTTTTTGCAAGATTCCAATTTGTATACCTGTCCTGACTCATTGCCAGCATGTGCGCTTGAAACAATTACTAAATTTGCTAGTCTAAAAGGCTATGAAATCTATTTTATCTTGTCAACTCAGGGCCCACATTGGAGAGCTTTCAAGCCATGTTGTAGGAAACTTGGCAAATAGGTAAACCAACATTCCATTGTTTTCTTGAGTTTGGTATTGATTTTACATACTGATCTGAATCAATTGCAGTCATGATTTCATAATCCAAACATTGACAGAAAATAGGATTACTTTCTTAATATGGAAGTTTGTTGCCTCTTTGATTTTCCTAGCTGGGCGAACTGTGTCAGATTATTTTGTTGGAAGAAAGTGCAGAACAAGAGCTTTATTCTTTCCAGACACTTGCTGGATCAGTGAGGCACTGTACAAGGTACTAGACTGTGCTATTGATGAAGCCTGTGCTGGGGAAAGTAGAGCTAAAAACAAAAATATAGCTTGGATGTTTCCCTCAGGGTTTTTAGGTATAGTTGGAGAACATGATGATTTATAAAATTGTGAATAACAGTAAAAGGCAGTGACGGGTAAGTTGCTGATATGCAGAAGGAAGAATAAATGTTTTGGAAATTCAGAGAAGGGGCAGATAGGCTAGAGTAGACAAGCAAATTTTCTTACTTAGACTTTGAATGGAGAATTTTCATCTTTTATTCATTCACTCGTTTATTTAACAACTTTATTTTTAAAAATTATTAAACAAAAGCAGCTAACGAAGCTGGGCACAGTAGCTCAAGCCTGTAATCCCAACACTTTGGGAGGCCATGGCGAGAAGATTGCCTGAGCTCAGAGGTTCGAGATCATCCTGGACAACTTGGTAAGACCTCGACTCTACAATAAATTAAAAAAAAAAAAAAACCAGGCTTGGTAGCGCTAGCCTGTAGTTCCAGCTACTTGGAATACTTGGAAGACTGAGGTGGAAGGATCGCCTGAGCCAGAAGGTTGAGGCTGTGGTAGCTGTGAGCGTGGTGTCACTGCATTCCAACCTGGGCAACAGAGTGAGACTCCGGCTCAAAACAAACAAACAAACAAACAAACAAACCAAAAAAGCAACTAACATTTATTTAGCTGTTCAGGCTCTGAGCATTATATGTACAACTTATTTAACATGCTGTTGCTATTGTGCAGATTAGGAAGAGTCAGTTGAGAAAATAGGTCTGTCTCACCTCAGAGCTTCGCCCTTAACTAGCATGTCCTACTGTGTTTTTGTTTTTGTTTTTGTTGCCTGACTTTTATTGGCCACTTGTCAAGTAGCAGGTTCTTGGAGAGCGCTGGGACAGAGAGGCATGGAGTTTGTGTTTCATCCATAGTTCTACATGGCATCTTTAAGACTGTCCATTTGAGATCCTCCCCAGAGCTTGTGGAAAATGCCCCTTCTGTGGCTCACGCTTATAATACCAACACTTGGGGAGGTCGAGGCAAGAGGATTGTCAGAGCCGACGGGTTTGAGACCAGCCTGGGCAACTTGGTGAGACCTCATCTCTACAATAAATTAAAAAATTATCTGGTCATGGTGGCGCATGCCTGTAGTTCCAGCTACTTGGAAGGCTGAGTTGGAAGTATTGCTTGAGCCTAGCAGGTCAAGGCTGCTGTAGCCATGAGAGTGCCACTGCACTCCAACCTGGGCGACAGAGTAAGACTCTGACTCAAAAAAAAAAAAAGAAAAGAAAAGAAAAGAAAAACGCCCCTTCTGGATCTTTCACCCAGACCTCTTGTTCAGAATTGTAGAAGAAGGACCCTGAAATTTGCAGTTTAAATAAGTGCCCCAGATGACTCTTATTTACTGTCACAGATAAAAGAGTGCATATGGTAAAAACACCATATTTGTTTATAATTTAATATGCTTGGCTTAAATGATAACTATTTTGGTGTGGTATGAAAGAGAAAAGTACATGTCAGTGACTTTATCAAAAACTGACACTAGAAATATACCTCTGAGAGGCCAGTATATTCCAAAGTAGTGGTATAATGGTAAATGTTTTAACAACCATCTCTCAGCTGGGTGCAGTGGCTCAAGCCTGTAATCCCAGCACTTTGGGAGGGTGAGGCAAGAGAATTGCCTAAGCCCAGGTGTTTGAGACCAGCCTGGGCAACTTGGTGAGACCTCGTCTCTACAATAAATCAAAAAATTAGCTGGGCATGGTAGTGCG